>NW_027260939.1:177500-210000 GCF_045791955.1 Oncorhynchus clarkii lewisi
AGGGAGAGAGAGACAGAGGGGGAGAGAGACAGAGACAGAGAATGCGAGTCATAGAAACAGGGAAAGAAACAGAGGGAGAGAGAAACAGAGGGGGAGAGAAACAGAGGGAGAGAGAAACAGAGGGAGAGAGAAACAGAGGGGGAGAGAAACAGAGGGGGAGAGAAACAGAGGGGGAGAGAAACAGACAGGGGGGGAACAGACGGGGAGAGAAACAGACAGGGGGGGGGGGACAGAGGGGGAGAGAAACAGAAGGGGAGAGAAACAGACAGGGGGGAAACAGAGGGGGAGAGAAACAGACAGGGGGGAACAGAGGGGGAGAGAAACAGACAGGGGGGGGGGCAGAGGGGGAAAGAAACAGTGGGGGAGAGAAACAGAGGGGGAGAGAAACAGTGGGGGAGAGAGACAGAGGGGAGAGAAACAGAGGGAGAGAGACAGAGGGAGAGAGACAGAGGGGGAGAGAAACAGTGGGGGAGAGAAACAGTGGGGGAGAGAAACAGTGGGGGAGAGAAACAGAGGGGGAGAGAAACAGAGGGGGAGAGGGAGACACCCGGTTGGATAGACCAAAGAAAGGGAGACACCCGGTTGGATAGACCAGAGAGAGGGAGACACCCGGTTGGATAGACCAGAGAGAGGGAGACACCCGGTTGGATAGACCAGAGAGAGGGAGACACCCGGTTGGATAGACCAGAGAGAGGGAGACACACCCGGTTGGATAGACCAGAGAGAGGGAGACAGACCCGGTTGGATAGACCAGAGAGAGGGAGACACCCGGTTGGATAGACCAGAGAGAGGGAGACACACCCGGTTGAATAGACCAGAGAGAGGGAGACACCCGGTTGGATAGACCAGAGAGAGGGAGACACCCGGTTGGATAGACCAGAGAGAGGGAGACACACCCGGTTGGATAGACCAGAGAGAGGGAGACACCCGGTTGGATAGACCAGAGAAAGGGAGACACCCGGTTGGATAGACCAGAGAGAGGGAGACACCTGGTTGGATAGACCAGAGAGAGGGAGACACATCCGGTTGGATAGACCAGAGAGAGGGAGACACCCGGTTGGATAGACCAGAGAGAGGGAGACACCCGGTTGGATAGACCAGAGAAAGGGAGACACCCGGTTGGATAGACCAGAGAAAGGTAGACAGACCCGGTTGGATAGACCAGAGAGAGGGAGACACCCGGTTGGATAGACCAGAGAGAGGGAGACACACCCGGTTGGATAGACCAGAGAGAGGGAGACACCGGTTGGATGGTTGGATAGACCAGAGAGAGGGAGACACCCGGTTGGATAGACCAGAGAGAGGGAGACACCCGGTTGGATAGACCAGAGAGAGGGAGACACCCGGTTGGATAGACCAGAGAGAGGGAGACACCCGGTTGGATAGACCAGAGAGAGGGAGACACCTGGTTGGATAGACCAGAGAGAGGGAGACACATCCGGTTGGATAGACCAGAGAGAGGGAGACACCCGGTTGGATAGACCAGAGAGAGGGAGACACCCGGTTGGATAGACCAGAGAGAGGGAGACACCCGGTTGGATAGACCAGAGAAAGGGAGACACCCGGTTGGATAGACCAGAGAGAGGGAGACACACCCGGTTGGATAGACCAGAGAGAGGGAGACACACCCGGTTGGATAGACCAGAGAAAGGGAGACACACCCGGTTGGATAGACCAGAGAAAGGGAGACACCCGGTTGGATAGACCAGAGAGAGGGAGACACCCGGTTGGATAGACCAGAGAGAGGGAGACACCCGGTTGGATAGACCAGAGAGAGGGAGACACCCGGTTGGATAGACCAGAGAGAGGGAGACACACCCGGTTGGATAGACCAGAGAGAGGGAGACACACCCGGTTGGATAGACCAGAGAGAGGGAGACACACCCGGTTGGATAGACCAGAGAGAGGGAGACACACCCGGTTGGATAGACCAGAGAGAGGGAGACACCCGGTTGGATAGACCAGAGAGAGGGAGACACACCCGGTTGGATAGACCAGAGAGAGGGAGACAGACCCGGTTGGATAGACCAGAGAGAGGACACACCCGGTTGGATAGACCAGAGAGAGGGAGACACCTGGTTGGATAGACCAGAGAGAGGGAGACACACCCGGTTGGATAGACCAGAGAGAGGGAGACACCCGGTTGGATAGACCAGAGAGAGGGAGACACCCGGTTGGATAGACCAGAGAGAGGGAGACACACCCGGTTGGATAGACCAGAGAGAGGGAGACAGACCCGGTTGGATAGACCAGAGAGAGGGAGACACCCGGTTGGATAGACCAGAGAGAGGGAGACACCCGGTTGGATAGACCAGAGAGAGGGAGACACACCCGGTTGGATAGACCAGAGAGAGGGAGACACACCCGGTTGGATAGACCAGAGAAAGGGAGACAGACCCGGTTGGATAGACCAGAGAGAGGGAGACACCTGGTTGGATAGACCAGAGAGAGGGAGACACACCCAGTTGGATAGACCAGAGAGAGGGAGACACACCCGGTTGGATAGACCAGAGAGAGGGAGACACACCCGGTTGGATAGACCAGAGAGAGGGAGACACCCGGTTGGATAGACCAGAGAGAGGGAGACACACCCGGTTGGATAGACCAGAGAGAGGGAGACACCTGGTTGGATAGACCAGAGAGAGGGAGACACACCCGGTTGGATAGACCAGAGAGAGGGAGACACCTGGTTGGATAGACCAGAGAGAGAGAGACACACCCGGTTGGATAGACCAGAGAGAGGGAGACACACCCGGTTGGATAGACCAGAGAGAGGGAGACACCTGGTTGGATAGACCAGAGAGAGGGAGACACACCCGGTTGGATAGACCAGAGAGAGGGAGACACACCCGGTTGGATAGACCAGAGAGAGGGAGACACCCGGTTGGATAGACCAGAGAGAGGGAGACACACCCGGTTGGATAGACCAGAGAGAGGGAGACACACCCGGTTGGATAGACCAGAGAGAGGGAGACACACCCGGTTGGATAGACCAGAGAGAGGGAGACACACCCGGTTGGATAGACCAGAGAGAGGGAGACACACCCGGTTGAATAGACCAGAGAGAGGGAGACACACCCGGTTGGATAGACCAGAGAGAGGGAGACACACCCGGTTGGATAGACCAGAGAAAGGGAGACACACCCGGTTGGATAGACCAGAGAAAGGGAGACACACCCGGTTGGATAGACCAGAGAAAGGGAGACACACCCGGTTGGATAGACCAGAGAAAGGGAGACACCCGGTTGGATAGACCAGAGAAAGGGAGACACCCGGTTGGATAGACCAGAGAAAGGGAGAGGCTAAGAATATGACTTAAAACAATAACAACAGTCATATAAAACGACACAACTTAATGAGTAAAACCGTGCTAATAATAGCCCAGTGACCTCAGGCATTGTTAACATATAAATTAGAGTTGTTCAACGTTGTGATTTGGGCCACTGCCTCTGGTCTTTAACGCTGAGGGATGGAGAGAGGGAGCAGTTCAGTAGTGTACAGTTCAGTATAGTGTACAGTTCAGTAGTGTACAGTTCAGTATAGTGTACAGTTCAGTATAGTGTACAGTTCAGTAGTGTACAGTTCAGTAGTGTACAGTTCAGTATAGTGTACAGTTCAGTAGTGTACAGTTCAGTATAGTGTACAGTTCAGTAGTGTACAGTTCAGTATAGTGTACAGTTCAGTAGTGTACAGTTCAGTATAGTGTACAGTTCATTAGTGTACAGTTCAGTAGTGTACAGTTCAGTATAGTATACAGTTCAGTAGTGTACAGTTCAGTATAGTATACAGTTCAGTAGTGTACAGTTCAGTAGTGTACAGTTCAGTATAGTGTACAGTTCAGTAGTGTACAGTTCAGTAGTGTACAGTTCAGTATAGTATAGTATACAGTTCAGTAGTGTACAGTTCAGTAGTGTACAGTTCAGTATAGTGTACAGTTCAGTAGTGTACAGTTCAGTAGTGTACAGTTCAGTATAGTGTATAGTTCAGTAGTGTACAGTTCAGTAGTGTACAGTTCAGTATAGTATACACTTCAGTAGTGTACAGTTCAGTAGTGTACAGTTCAGTATAGTGTACAGTTCAGTAGTGTACAGTTCAGTAGTGTACAGTTCAGTATAGTGTACAGTTCAGTAGTGTACAGTTCAGTAGTGTACAGTTCAGTATAGTGTACAGTTCAGTAGTGTACAGTTCAGTATAGTGTACAGTTCAGTAGTGTACAGTTCAGTAGTGTACAGTTCAGTATAGTGTACAGTTCAGTATAGTGTACAGTTCAGTATAGTGTCCAGTTCAGTATAGTGTACAGTTCAGTATAGTGTACAGTTCAGTAGTGTACAGTTCAGTATAGTGTACAGTTCAGTATAGTGTACAGTTCAGTAGTGTACAGTTCAGTATAGTATACAGTTCAGTAGTGTACAGTTCAGTAGTGTACAGTTCAGTATAGTGTACAGTTCAGTAGTGTACAGTTCAGTAGTGTACAGTTCAGTATAGTGTACAGTTCAGTATAGTATAGTATACAGTTCAGTAGTGTACAGTTCAGTAGTGTACAGTTCAGTATAGTGTACAGTTCAGTAGTGTACAGTTCAGTAGTGTACAGTTCAGTATAGTGTACAGTTCAGTAGTGTACAGTTCAGTAGTGTACAGTTCAGTATAGTATACAGTTCAGTAGTGTACAGTTCAGTAGTGTACAGTTCAGTATAGTGTACAGTTCAGTAGTGTACAGTTCAGTAGTGTACAGTTCAGTATAGTGTACAGTTCAGTATAGTATAGTATACAGTTCAGTAGTGTACAGTTCAGTAGTGTACAGTTCAGTATAGTATACAGTTCAGTAGTGTACAGTTCAGTAGTGTACAGTTCAGTATAGTGTACAGTTCAGTCGTGTACAGTTCAGTATAGTGTACAGTTCAGTAGTGTACAGTTCAGTATAGTATACAATTCAGTAGTATACAGTTCAGTAGTGTACAGTTCAGTAGTGTACAGTTCAGTAGTGTACAGTTCAGTATAGTGTGTGATTTAGCATTGCTTCTGGTGTATTGTCACTTATTAAATCTGGCTCATAATGACAACCCTTAGATCTTTAGATCTTAGCTTTACAAAGGATGTGTGATTCATCTCCCCTTTTCAAGATGTGTTTGTGGCTCCACGAGGCCCTGACATTCAAACTCTTCTTCACATGAGACCATTACAGTATTTCTGATGTTCTCACACAGTGAAAAGCAGGAAGCCACTGAAGATGTTTTGTGTCATCATAGAGCCTGAAGCTCGCAGGGAGACGCATGTACACCACGTCTCCCTCCTCCAGCTCCAGAATGACTTCATTAGATAAATGGATCCAGTATCCATGGCTATTGTAATAATAGTTAGACATGGTCGCCTGCCCATTCTTGAACATGGATATACCCATGTAACCAAGCCCATGTTGAGCAGTGGTGAATCTGATGTAGTAGACGCCTCTCACTGGTGCTGTGAAGGCACCTGCAGCAGAGGACAAGAAGAGAGGGGTCAACTCGCAGTATGAGAAGCAGTGACTCGGGTGTAGTAGACACTGGTGCTGTGAAGGCACCTGCAGCAGAGGACAAGAAGAGAGGGGTCAACTCTTTACTTTTCTCCACTTCCATTCTGGCACACGGAACACCACATCTGGACAGAAACAGGCATCTTACCTGTAATCAGACTGTAGGCCTTGCCGATGTTGGTGATGACTCTGGTGTAGACCAGGTTGTTGTCAGTATTGAAGGGACCTATGGGTCCATTATCGTTCAAACCAGCAGCAGAGAAAGCCACGTTTGGTCTGTCTGTGAACACAGGAGAGAAAACACACAGTTCCACTTAGAGAGCGTTCATTTTGTTCTGTCCCCACGATGATAGTTCAGTGGAATGCTCCGTGACTGAAACAACAACAGGGTGAGACGTTAGATGTGAGACATGTGAGCTGTAGCTCTTCTCTCAACGGCCGGGTCTGGATCTTTCATTACCTGTGTTCTGTCTCTTCAGTTCCTCAACATCATTCCTAGTGGTGGTCAGTTCTCTCTCACTGGCACTCAGTCTGGCCTCCAGGGCTGAAGAAGATCGAAGACACACCAATATTCCACCAGCAAAATATGTAATATGTTTTGTGGTTTAGTAATGACATTGATTCAACTAATATATACAGAACAAAAATATAAACACAACATGTAAAGTGTTGGTCCCATGTTTCATGAGCTGAAATAAAAGATCCCAGAAATGTTCCATGCTCACAAAAAGCTGATTTCTCTCAATGGTTGTCCACAAATTTGATCGCTGTTAGTGAGCATTTCTCCTAAACCAAGATAATCCATCCACCTGACAGGTGTGCCATATATAAACTCAGCAAAAAAGAAACGTCCCTTTTTCAGGACCCTGTCTTTCAAAGATCATTTGTAAAAAATCCAAATAATTTCACAGATCTTCATTGTGAAGGGTTTAAACACTGTTTCCCATGCTTGTTCAATGAACCATAAACAACGAATGAACATACACCTGTGGAACGGACGTTAAGACACTATCAGCTTACAGGCGGTAGGCAATTAAGGTCACAGTTGTGTAAACTTAGGACACTAAAGAGGCCTTTCTACAGACTCTGAAAAACACCAAAAGAAAGATGCCCAGGGTCCCTGCTCATCTGTGTGAACGTGCCTTAGGCATGCTGCAAGGAGGCATGAGGACTGCAGATGTGGCCAGGGCAATAAATTGCAATGTCCGTACTGTGAGACGCCTAAGACAGCGCTACAGGGAGACAGGACGGACAGCTGATCGTCCTCGCAGTGGCAGACCACGTGTAACAACACCTGCACAGGATCGGTACATCCGAACATCACACCTGCGGGACAGGTACAGGATGGCAACAACAACTGCCCGAGTTACACCAGGAACGCACAATCCCTCCATTAATGCTCATACTGTCCGCAATAGGCTGAGAGAGGCTGGGCTGAGAGAGCTGGACTGAGCGCTTGTAGGCCTATTGTAAGGCCGGTCCTCACCAGACATCACCAGCAACAACGTCGCCTATGGGCACAAACCCACCGTCGCTGGACCAGACAGGACTGGCCAAAAGTGCTCTTCACTGACGAGTCACGGTTCTGTCTCACCAGGGGTGATGATCGGATTCGCGTTTATCGTCGATGGAATGAGCGTTACACCGAGGCCTGTACTCTGGAGCGGGATCAATTTGGAGGTGGAGGGTCCATCATGGTCTGGGGCGGTGTGTCACAACATCATCGGACTGAGTTTGTTGTCATTGCAGGCAATCTCAGCGCTGTGCGTTACAGGGAAGACATCTTCCTCCCTCAAGTGGTACCCTTCCTGCAGGCTCATCCTGACATGACCCTCCAGCATGACAATACCACCAGAAATACTGCTCGTTCTGCGCATGATTTCCTGCAAGACAGGAATGTCAGTGTTCTGCCATGGCCAGCAAAGAGCCTGGATCTCAATCCCATTGAGCACGTTTGGGACCTGTTGGATCGGAGGGTGAGGGCTAGGGCCATTCCCCCCAGAAATGTCCAGGAACTTGCAGGTGCCTTGGTGGAAGAGTGGGGTAACATCTCACAGCAAGAACTGGCAAATCTGGTGCAGTCCATGAGGAGGAGATGCACTGCAGTACTTAATGCAGCTGGTGGCCACACCAGAAACTGACTGTTACTTTTGATTTTGACCCCCCCTTTGTTCAGGGACACATTATTCCATTTCTGTTAGTCACATGTCTGTGGAACTTGTTCAGTTTATGTCTCAGTTGTTGAAACTTATGTTCATACAAATATTTACAAATGTTAAGTTTGCTGAAAATAAACGCAGTTGACAGTGAGAGGACGTTTATTTTTTTGCTGAGTTTAGAAGCTGATTAAACAGCATGATAATTACACAGGTGCAAATTGTAAAATGCCACTCTAAAATGTGCAGTTTTGGCACATAACACAATGCCACAGATGTCTCAAGTTTTGATGCTGACTGTAACAACGCCTGCCCATGACCTCCACACCCGGCTTCTTCTTCACCTGCAGACAGAACATCCTCCACTCTCCTCCTGAGTCCATGCCCCAGACAGAACAGCAACACCAGCAGAGCAACAGCACCCCTCATTCTAAAACGATACCTGTTCCGATATGATACACTTTATGAGGCTCAGACCCCTGACTTATATACACACATCTCAGTTAAGCAGTACGTGTACAAGAGACACGTCATGAAAAAGTCAAGGTTGAAACCAGAACAACAGATAAGTTTCATTTTTGGGCTGGTCTGTTTTATTGATTTCTACAAAATCAATAAATGTGACTCAGCTGGTAGCGCATAGCGCTTGCAACGCCAGGGTTGTCGATTCAATTCCCACAGGGGACCAGTACATAAAGACTATTAAATATATGCACTCACTACTGTAAGTCACTCTGTTTGCTAAATGACTTTACTATATACCTTGAGACGTCTGCACCTGTTGAAGGATCCCGATGTCAGCTGTGGTCACCTACCTGCTGCTAGCGGGTTAGACCACAGTGTGCTCAATCAGACATAAAAATGATTCACTGACTATTTTAGATGGGAATGTTTTGGTAACGTCATGTTGTCGGTCTCCCTGCATGGGCCAACAAGAATGTGTGCATTGTGTGTGTGTGTGTGTGTATGTGTACATACCTGACTGTGTCCCCCTTCCTCCGCAGTATGTGTACCAAAGACAGGTCCCTCAATGGAGATGTGGAAACTATGACCAAGGACTTCCAAGGTTCACCTCGCCACAGGTCTGCTCATGTTGTAGAAGACCGTGAGAAGTATGCAACTGTTGTTTAGTAAAATATCTCCGATACCGAACCAGAATTCTCACCTACATATAGCTTAATAAAAGTATTTACAATTGACTAACTGTACAAAATGCTATTTTTTTTTATTTTTTAAGTTTGCATACTATAAAATGTAATATCCCCAAACAGCGTACTAAGTAAAGCTGTGTGTGTGTGTGTGTGTGTGTGCGTAGATCTGGAGTTCATATTTCCTCAGCCACACAGGATGCGGCTCGTCCATAAAACCTCTCACCAGGAGACCTCTCACTGACGGACAGGTGAAGTATTCCATAGTCACAGGAAACAGTTATTATGACCGGGAACGCCACAGGAAACCCAGGAATACCGACAGCCATGGACAAACTTAAGACTCCGACTTCTCATTTGGCTCTGATACAGGCCCTCAGCTGAGAGAGGGCGGGTGTGCGCACACACAAACACACACACTCACACACACTTCATAGTCTGAACAGGGTTCAGACCGGGAACATGGCAGCCATAGATTCAGAGCTCTGATAAACATCACACTGCACCAGAGCCTCATTATCAGTTTAATATGATTCTAAATAATTCCAGATGATCTAATATGGTCAGAGTTAATAATAAAACATAATGTCACTGAAACAACCCTGACAGGTTCAGAGACAGGGAAGTCAAACCTCAATAGTTAATGTGTGTGTGTTCTGTGTCCCAGTAACCCAGAGTAACCACGTAGACCTCAGCACCAGCAGATCGAGGCGGGGCTGTCGTGCGTGTGTGTGTGTCCGTGTGTGTGTGTGTGTGTGTGTATAGCTGCCCTCTCAGGCAGGGTCAATTGAAAACATCTGTAGACGGAAACTTTTACATGGTTTAGCCTGGTGGGACTATATTCAAGGCTGTGTGTATGTTTAATACTATGGAATAAGCATGACATGGAAAATGGCCTCACCCTATAGAGGTGAAGGGTCACACACACACACACACACATATTCCATATGCAACAAAATGTCACCTCTCTTGATCACACAAACTGTTTTCAGACGACACAATACATAATGTAAACACAGCTGTCAATGTTACTCCATTTCTAAGTCTCCAAATAGACATATACCAACCATATAGATCTATACCAGCATATACAGTAACCTACATGCATATACATCTAGATAACCTCCACATAGATCACCACCATATACATACATTTAGGCCTGGATACATAACTCACTTAAAGAGTACATGGATGCTCCAATAGATACAGTTGAAGTCGGAAGTTTACATACACATTTAGTTTACATACACACTAGCCAAATACTTTTAAACTCAGTTTTTCACAATTCCTGACATTTAATCCTAGTAAAAAATCCCTGTATTAGGTCAGTTAGGATCACCACTTTATTTTAAGAATGTGAAATGTCAGAATAATAGTAGCTGATTTGTTTCAGCTTTTATTTCTTTTCAGAAAGAAATAAAATGATTTCCAGTGGGTCAGAAGTTTACATTAATATTTGGTAGCATTGCCTTTAAATTGTTTAACTTGGGTCAAACATTTCGGGTAGCCTTCCACAAGCTTCCCACAATAAGTTAGGTGAATTTTGGCTCATTCCTCCTGACAGAGCTGGTGTAACTGAGTCAGGTTTGTAGGCCTCCTTGTTCGCACATGCTTTTTCAGTTCTCCCCACAAATTCTATAGGATTGAGGTCAGGGCTTTGTGATGGCCACTCCAACACCTTGACTTTGTTGTCCTTAAGCCATTTTGCTACAACTTTGGATGTATGCTTGTGGTCATTGTCCATTTGGAAGACCCATTTGCGACCAAGCTTTAACATCCTGACTGATGTCTTGAGATGTTGCTTCAATATAGCCACATAAGTGCACCAGTTTCCTGGTTGCTTGTCAAGGGCTGTCTGTTGCCTGGTTGGTTTGTATGGGTTGGTTGGTGGTTGATGACTCATTGGTTGCTAAGGGTTCAATGAGTTCCTGGTTGGTTTTCAAGGGTTGGTTTGTTGCCTGGTTGGTTGATGAGGACACATTGGTTGTTGGGGACTCATTGGTTGCCTGGTTGGTTTGTAGGGGTTGTCTGGTTGCCTGGTTGGTTTTCAAGGGTTGGCTGGTTGCCTGGTTGTTTTTCGAGTTCTCGTTGTTTGTTGACGACTCATTGGTTGCTAAGGGCTAGCTGTTTGTCCGGTAGGTTGCTAGAGATTGGTTGGTTACCTGATTGGATGTTGAGGGCTGGTTAGTTACCTGGTTGGTGATCAAGGACTCATTAGTTGTTGAGAACACATTGGTTGTTGGGGACTCATTGGTTGCCTGGATGGTTTGTAGGGATTGGCTGGTTGCCTGGTTGGTTCCTAGAGGTTGGCTGGTTGCCGGGTTGGTTTGTAGGGGTTGTCTGGTTGCCTGGTTGGTTTGTAGAGGTTGGCTGGTTGCCTGGTTGGTTCCTACAGGTTGGCTGGTTGCCTGGTTGGTTCCTAGAGGTTGGCTGGTTGCCTGGTTGGTTTGTAGGGGTTGGCTGGTTGCCTGGTTGGTTTGTCGGGGTTGGCTGGTTGCCTGGTTGGTTCCTAGAGGTTGGCTGGTTGCCGGGTTGGTTTGTAGGGGTTGGCGGATTGCCTGGTTGGTTTGTAGGGGTTGGCTGGTTGCCTGGTTGGTTCCTAGAGGTTGGCTGGTTGCCTGGTTGGTTTGCAGAGGTTGGCTGGTTGCCTGGTTGGTTTGTAGGGGTTGGCTGGTTGCCTGGTTGGTTTGTAGGGGTTGGCTGGTTGCCTGGTTGGTTTGTAGGGGTTGGCGGATTGCCTGGTTGGTTTGTAGGGGTTGGCTGGTTGCCTGGTTGGTTTGTAGGGGTTGGCTGGTTGCCTGGTTGGTTTGTAGGGCTTGGCTGGTTGCCTGGTTGGTTTGTAGGGCTTGGCTGTTTGTCTGGATGATTGACAAAGCCTAGCAGACCAAAATGGAAATAAGTCTTTGACCTTGATATGTGATTTTTGTCTAATAAACTAATCTAAACTAGTTGTTTACCTGGTTGGTTGTAGAGGATCCAGTGGTTGCTAAGAGTTGTCTGCTTGTCTGGTTGTTTGTCAAGGACTTATTGGTTGTCGAGGACTTGTTGGTTTTTGAGGACTCATTGGCTGTCTGGTTGGTTGCTAAGGGTTGGCTGTTTGCCTGGTTGGTTGATAGGGGTTGGCTAGTTGCCTGGATGGTTGTCGAAGACTCACATGTTGCTAAGGGCTGGGTGGTTGTTAAGGGTTGGCTAGTTGCCTGGTTGGTTGTTGCAGAGTCACTGGTTGCTAGGGGCTGAATGGTTGCTAAGGGCAGGTTACCTGTTGAGGGTTGGTTAGTTTCTAAGTGCCAGTTGTTATTGTAGCAGATCAGAGGGGGAGCGCTACAATGAGAGAAAACAAAAAGTGGTTAACACACACACACACACACACACACACACACACACACACACACACACACACACACACACACACACACACACACACACACACACACACACACACACACACACACACACACACACACACACACACACACACACACACACACACACACACACACACCAGGCCAGTTGGGTGTGTAGGTCCTGTGTGAGCTGGTAACACTGAGCGTAGTAGCTACCCTGGGCTTCTACAAAGTCAGACAGGCTTCTCGAATGGGCAGCCTGCAACAGACAGGGTAGAACGAGAGAGTGAGCAGGTGTCTGTGTTAATACCAGTCTATGTGAATGTGTGTGCGCGTGCGTGTTGGTACATACATGTGTAGTGTTGATTCCCTCCAGCAGTAGTCTGGTGATCTCTGACTGTCGGTCAAACACACACTGAGAGATCCTCAGCTCCATCTCTGCCTGAGAGACTTCCTGGGCCCACATCTGACAGCAATGGATAGAGATACATAGATCAATGAGAAGACAAAGGAACAGGACTAACCAATGAGAAAACTGACAGGAACAGTACCAACCAATGAGAAAACTGCTGGTCCATTTTCATTATATCGTCCAGTCTTACTGTGCTATCTGATGTTAAAACAAGCATGTGGGAGTGTGCATGTGTATATGTGAGGACTGACCTTCAGCCATCTGACTCGTAGGAAGCTGAACATGTAGGAGACATGGGCTACATACTCCTCTCCTAATGGGTTAGCATTTAGACCCTGAAAGAGAGAAAGGGAGAGAGAGAGAAGGAGAGAGAATGAGAAAAAGAGAGAGAGAGAGAATGAGAAAGAAAGAGAGAGAGAATGAGAAAGAAAGAAAGAGACACAGAGAGCGAGAGAGAGAGAATGAGATAGAGAGAGGGCGAGAGAGATAGATAGAGAGAGGAGAGAGAGATGAGACTTGACTTTTGATGCTATGCATTGTTGACATTCTTGGAAACCTAAGGCACACCTCTCCTGACCCAAATACGCATAAATCTTTCAAGCCACCATTGACCCTTCGTTAAGTCTGAGTAGGTCCAATGGATAGCAACTGTCATCCAGTCTGACACCTAGGACAAACTCACGTTTAAATCGTATGAAAGTCAGTGAGGGCTATGGCAAAAACAGAGTTTTCTTTTTTTTAAATAACAAAAATGTAATCATTTAAAAATAATGTAACAGTGCACCAGGGGTACTTGCTACTGTGATTCCTGAGATGCAGAGCCTTTTGGAGTATTTTGATATTCCAAAATGATAATTTGTTACATTGTTTGCTATCTCAGCTGGTTAGCGAAGGGTCAATTCATGAGGTCAGCAGTGTGAGATCAGCAGTAGGAGGTTAGCAGTATGGGGTCAGCAGTAGGAGGTCAGCAGTACGAGGTCAGCAGTACGAGGTCAGCAGTGTGTGGTCAGCAGTATGGGGTCAGCAGTGAGAAGTCAGCAGTGTGTGGTCAGCAGTATGGGGTCAGCAGTACGAGGTCAGCAGTGAGAGGTCACCAGTATGAGGTCAGCAGTACGAGGTGGGCAGTATGAGGTCAGCAGTATGAGGTCAGCAGTAGGAGGTCAGCAGTAGGAGGTCAGCAGTATGAGGTGGGCAGTAGGAAGTCAGCAGTAGGAGGTCAGCAGTATGAGGTGGGCAGTATGAGGTCAGCAGTAGGAGGTCAGCAGTATGAGGTCAGCAGTAGGAGGTCAGCAGTAGGAGGTCAGCAGTAGGAGGTCAGCGGTATAAGGTGGGCAGTACGAGGTCAGCAGTACGAGGTCAGCAGTACGAGGTCAGCAGTAGGAGATCAGCAGTATGAGGTCAGCAGTATGAGGTCAGCAGTACGAGGTCAGCAGTAGGAGGTCAGCAGTAGGAGGTCAGCAGTATGAGGTGGGCAGTATGAGGTCAGCAGTACGAGGTCAGCAGTACGAGGTCAGCAGTAGGTGGTCAGCAGTATGAGGTGGGCAGTATGAGGTCAGCAGTACGAGGTCAGCAGTACGAGGTCAGCAGTAGGTGGTCAGCAGTATGAGGTCAGCAGTATGAGGTCAGCAGTAGGAGGTCAGCAGTAGGAGATCAGCAGTACGAGGTCAGCAGTACGGGGTGGGCAGTACGGGGTCAGCAGTATGAGGTCAGTAGTAGGAGGTCAGCAGTACGAGGTCAGCAGTACGAGGTCAGCAGTATGAGGTGGGCAGTATGAGGTCAGCAGTATGTGTGTTCTCACCCGGGCCTCGATGTCTGCTTCCTGTGCCTTTCTCAGTCTGGCCTTTGCAATGTCCAGATCTAACCGCTTATTCACCAGCTGCCTGCGCTCATTCTACGCACACACACACGCACACACACACACAAACACACACACGCAGTTGTCAGAGTGTATTTGTGTTATAATAGTGTGTGTGTGTTGTGGTGTGGTGTGTGTGTGTGTACCTGTATGACTGTGTATTCCTGGTCAGTAAACCTCCGTAGAGGAGACAGGAAGTTGATGTCTGTACTCTGGATCAGCTTCTTGTTCGCCAACCCGATCTGCCTCTCCAACTCCCCACACTTAATCAGAGTACTACCTACACACACACACACATATATACACATGTCCAGTCTCTAACCATAGTGTGTGTGTGTATCGTAGGGTGTGTGTGTACCGTAGGGTGTGTGTGTGTGTGTGTGTGTACCGTAGGGTGTGTGTCTCCCCAGTTCCAGAGCAGCGTCCATCATGTTTTCACTCAGCAGCTCGTGGGGGGTTGGCCTCTCAGGGGCGCTCCAATCCAGACCCTTATACAACAAGTCCTCTAAACGAGCTCCTAAAAGATTAGGGTTCAGAGATCAGGGGTTAGAGGTTAAAATCCCTTAGCTTACACACACACACACACACACACACACACAAACGCACACACACACGCACACACGCACACACACAAACTAACCAGGGTTAGGCTGCAATAAAGTCTCAGTCTGTGAGATGATTTTGTCAGTCCAGGTCTTAGTGGACTCTGCTCTGTCCAGGAGACTCTCCAACCGGCTGTCCAACTCTGTCTTCTCAGCCTGTCCCAGAGCTTCCTCCGTATACTGAGGAGATACAACACGTCATCTATGTGTGAGAGTGTGTGTGTTGTAGATGCAGTTTCAAAGGATCACATGAAAGGCTATTTCTTTGAGGAATGGCTGCTCCTGAGACCGTCGCTGTCCACTGTCACGTGGTGCTGAACATGACGTTGTCCATATGAATGGTGCTGAATCTCCGATTGCCGACCAGCGGCTTTGTTCACTTGAGCACAATTTATTTATTATTATTACATCTTGTGACAACTAGCTATATATGTTAAGCAAATACACTGCTGTCATCCCCGCTACTATCTAACTGAATCAGATTGACATAGAAATCGACCCTTGGAGATCAATGAAGTTAAATTCAACATCTCCCTCACCTGAACAGCTCGGTTGATAAACGCGCCCGCGTCCACAGCGAGCCTCGTGATATCCATCTGGTCAAGGTCGGCCGCTCTCCTACGGCGCAACGAGCTAGGCTAGTTGTCTAGCAGCCGTGGACAGCTATAAAAATACATCTCTTCTAACCGGATTACTGGCATGTGAAACACTGAGACCGTAAACAACGACCATTCTAGAAAGACAGAGTATGACTAGCGGTGATGTATCCTGTCATAACATTTTCCACACAGAGGAGCTAAGAATATCCATCATATCAGCTCGCGTTGTTTGAATGAATGACAGCGGAATCTGTTTACCTCTCCAGCAGCTCGTTTTTCTATTCGCGTCTTTAGGGGATGTTTTGGTGACGTCAATGGGCTGCTGCAAATTTTGTCGCGCTATGACGCGAAGAAGAGTAGGTGTCCCGCAAAATGTCAAACTCCCTCTGTCATGTGTGAGTGAATGGTTCATGTACAGTGCCTTGCAAAAGTATTCACCCCCTTGGCGTTGTTCTTATTTTGTTGCATTACAACCTGTAATTTAAATGGATTTTAATTTGGATGTCATGTAATGGACATAAACAAAATAGTCGAAATTGGTGAAGCGAAATGAAAAAAGTGTACTTGTTTAAAAAAATAAACACGGAAAAGTAGTGCGTGCATATGTATTCACCCCCTTTGCTATGAAATCCTTAAATAATATCTTGTGCAACCAATTACCTTCAGAAGTCACACAATTAAATGTTCTGAAAGGCCCCAGAGTCTGCAACACCACTAAGCAAGCAGGGACAAAGTTGTGGAGATGTACAGATCAGGGTTGGGTTATAAAAAAATATCTGAAACTTTGAATATCCCACACAGCACCATTAAATCCATTAAAAAAATTGAAAGAATATGGCACCACAACAAACCTACCAAAAGAGGGCCACCCACCAAATGCTGTGGGGATGTTTTTCCATTGGCGGGGATTGGGAAACTGGTCAGAATTGAAGGAATGATGTATCTGTGCTAAATACAGTGAAATTCTTGAGGGAAACCTGTTTCAGTCTTTCAGAGATTTGAGACTGGGATGGAGGTTCAGCTTCCAGCAGGACAATGACCCTAAGCATACTGCTAAAGCAACACTCGAGTGGTTTAAGGGGAAACATTTAAATGTCTTGGAATGGACTAGTGAAAGCCCAGACCTCAATCCAATTGACAATCTATGGTATGATTTATAGATTGCTGTACACCATCAGAACCCATCCAACTTGAAGGAGCTGGAGCAGTTTTGCCTTGAATGGGCCAAAATCCCAGTGGCTTGATGTCTCAAGCTTATAGAGACATACCCCAAGAGATTGCAGCTGTAATGAGATTACACACACACACACACACATTTAAATACTTTTTTTTTTTAGTACAGTAAAATTTGCAACTGCCCCATGAAAAACATAACAATTACTCCAGATTTACAAAAACATGAAAAAGAGAATTTCATTGATAACAGAACAAGTCAAATATTGAACATCGTAAACAGTGTCTCAGAGAAGCCGTGTGTATCACAGGTAAGGTCCCCAGCCCAGGTACATCTGACACAGTAGTTTGTCGTCGGTAGCCTCCTGTATCAGGTAGTGAACGTGTCCCTCTATAGACAGAGGCAGACCCAACACCTTGTTACGACTCTTTATCACGCCCTGCAAACGCTGATCAATCTCACACACATGGGTCTTGGCCTGGGAGGGGAGAAAGGATGTGTTAGTTAATCCTTTCACATGCATTTAGAGATACTGTGTTTTATATGAACATTTATTTAGAGAGAGAGAGGGATAGAGTGTGTGTTTACCTTCTCGTTGACTATCCCTCCAGTCTCACTGGCCTGTGTCTTGGATCGTCCTTTGGGTTTACTCCACTCTACTAGAGGGTCATGGGAGAAACGTCTTCAGTACACTGAAACACACAACACCTGTACACCCCACCATTGGTCCTTTGAAGTCCCACTCACCTGGTGGGCTAGTTTGGCACATGTTGATCTGAGTAGCCTCTGGCAAGAGGGACAGCTTCATTTAAATCCCTGTGTTTATGTGTGTTTGTGTGTGTGTTTATATATATGTGTGTGTACCTCATGAGTGGTTCTCTGGTCTCTCATCAGGCGTAGCGCGACTTCACAGGCGGTTCTGAACAGCCCCTCTGTCCCCATAGGGCCCATAGCATGGACCATGTTCTGGGTCAGTCTGAACGGAACCACTTCCGGAACATCAAACGTCACATCCTGAGAGAGTGAGGGGGGTTAGGGAGAGAGAAAGAGAGAGAAAGAGAGGGAGGAGACAGAAAGAGAAGGGGTGGGATCAAGAGGCATGTATTCAATTTGGCCTCATGAAGTTGAGGTGCAAGCAAGTCCAAGCAACACACACCTTGTTGAAGAGGCAGTTGAAGTCGACGTGAACACACTCCCCGGTGAATGAGTCAAACAGGATGTTCTCTCCATGGCGGTCTCCAAGACCCAGGATGTAGCCCACCACGGACATCACCGCTGTGGAGCGACAGTAGGCTGACCTGCTGCTGTACCCACATTACACACACACACACACACACACACACACACACACACACACACACACACACACACACACACACACACACACACACACACACACACACACACACACACACACACACACACACACACACACACACACACACACACACACACTTAATCACCAGTAATGTATAGTGTATGTTGTAAACGTGTGTGTGTACTTGGTCGTACCATGTGGTGGGGTCAGGGAAGGTTCGGAGGAACCATTCATAGAAGCCAGGGGGGTGTCTGGCACACAGGAGGTCCTTATGGACTTTCAGCTTCTCCTCAAATGATGCAGTCTGAGGAAGAATGAACTTCTTCAACTCTTTACCTGACATCAGGATACCTACACACACACACACACACACACACACACGTTTTATTGAGTATGTGGCGTGTGTTGTCAGTGTGTGTACCTCTCTCCTACTAGAGTGTGGTCAGTGTGTGTGTACCTCTCTCCTAGTAGAGTGTGGTCAGTGTGTGTACCTCTCTCCTAGTAGAGTGTTGTCAGTGTGTGTACCTCTCTCCTAGTAGAGTCTGGTCAGTGTGTGTGTACCTCTCTCCTAGTAGAGTATGGTCAGTGTGTGTACCTGTCTCCTAGTAGAGTGTGGTCAGTGTGTGTGTGTACCTGTCTCCTAGTAGAGTGTGGTCAGTGTGTGTGTACCTGTCTCCTAGTAGAGTATGGTCAGTGTGTGTGTACCTCTCTCCTAGTAGAGTATGGTCAGTGTGTGTACCTCTCTCCTAGTAGAGTATGGTCAGTGTGTGTACCTCTCTCCTAGTAGAGTATGGTCAGTGTGTGTGTACCTCTCTCCTAGTAGAGTCTGGTCAGTGTGTGTGTACCTCTCTCCTAGTAGAGTATGGTCAGTGTGTGTGTACATCTCTCCTAGTAGAGTCTGGTCAGTGTGTGTGTACCTCTCTCCTTGTAGAGTGTGGTCAGTGTGTGTGTACCTGTCTCCTAGTAGTGTGTGGTCAGTGTGTGTGTACCTCTCTCCTAGTAGAGTATGGTCAGTGTGTGTGTACCTCTCTCCTAGTAGAGTATGGTCAGTGTGTGTGTACCTTTCTCCTAGTAGAGTATGGTCAGTGTGTGTGTACCTCTCTCCTAGTAGAGTATGGTCAGTGTGTGTGTACCTCTCTCCTAGTAGAGTATGGTCAGTGTGTGTGTACCTCTCTCCTAGTAGAGTATGGTCAGTGTGTGTGTACCTCTCTCCTAGTAGAGTATGGTCAGTGTGTGTGTACCTCTCTCCTTGTAGAGTCTGGTCAGTGTGTGTGTACCTCTCTCCTAGTAGAGTGAGGTCAGTGTGTGTACCTCTCTCCTAGTAGAGTGTGGTCAGTGTGTGTACCTCTCTCCTAGTAGAGTGTGGTCAGTGGGTGTACCTCTCCTAGTAGAGTGTGGTCAGTGTGTGTGTACCTCTCTCCTAGTAGAGTGTGGTCAGTGTGTGTACCTCTCTCCTAGTAGAGTGTTGTCAGTGTGTGTACCTCTCTCCTAGTAGAGTCTGGTCAGTGTGTGTGTACCTCTCTCCTAGTAGAGTATGGTCAGTGTGTGTACCTGTCTCCTAGTAGAGTGTGGTCAGTGTGTGTGTGTACCTGTCTCCTAGTAGAGTGTGGTCAGTGTGTGTGTACCTGTCTCCTAGTAGAGTATGGTCAGTGTGTGTGTACCTCTCTCCTAGTAGAGTATGGTCAGTGTGTGTACCTCTCTCCTAGTAGAGTATGGTCAGTGTGTGTACCTCTCTCCTAGTAGAGTATGGTCAGTGTGTGTGTACCTCTCTCCTAGTAGAGTCTGGTCAGTGTGTGTGTACCTCTCTCCTAGTAGAGTATGGTCAGTGTGTGTGTACATCTCTCCTAGTAGAGTCTGGTCAGTGTGTGTGTACCTCTCTCCTTGTAGAGTGTGGTCAGTGTGTGTGTACCTGTCTCCTAGTAGTGTGTGGTCAGTGTGTGTGTACCTCTCTCCTAGTAGAGTATGGTCAGTGTGTGTGTACCTCTCTCCTAGTAGAGTATGGTCAGTGTGTGTGTACCTTTCTCCTAGTAGAGTATGGTCAGTGTGTGTGTACCTCTCTCCTAGTAGAGTATGGTCAGTGTGTGTGTACCTCTCTCCTAGTAGAGTATGGTCAGTGTGTGTGTACCTCTCTCCTAGTAGAGTATGGTCAGTGTGTGTGTACCTCTCTCCTAGTAGAGTATGGTCAGTGTGTGTGTACCTCTCTCCTTGTAGAGTCTGGTCAGTGTGTGTGTACCTCTCTCCTAGTAGAGTGAGGTCAGTGTGTGTACCTCTCTCCTAGTAGAGTGTGGTCAGTGTGTGTACCTCTCTCCTAGTAGAGTGTGGTCAGTGGGTGTACCTCTCCTAGTAGAGTGTGGTCAGTGTGTGTACCTCTCTCCTTGTAGAGTTTGTTCAGAATGTGTCGGAGACCTCCAGTGTTGTTGACCCACTCGATGATGCCACACTCCTCATTCAGTGGGATCACAGCATATGTACGGATATGGAGCTCCCTCCTCCTGGACTCTGCATCCTTACGCAGGCACCACACACACACACACACACACACACACACACACACACACACACACACACACACACACACACACACACACACACACACACACACACACACACACACACACACACACACACACACACACACACACACACACACACACACACACACACACACACACACACACACACACACACACACACACACACACACACACACACACACACACACACACACACACACACACTAGTCTGAAGTGTTCTGATATCTCTGGGCTACAGCAGTCTGTTGTTGTACAGATGCCAGTTTGAGAAGTGACAGGTTAAACACCTTGTTGATGAGGCAGTTGAACTCCATGAGGCGACAGTCTTTCCGGAGGTCATCTTTAGGTTTACACATCACAGTGTAGCTCCTCCCATCACTTCCCTTCAGGCCGATCTTCTTGGGCTTCTGGAGGGAGGCTAGGATCTCCACCTATACACACATCATCATGAGACACACATACACACACACACCATGTGGCACGACACAGACACAGAAAGACAAACTACTCCCCCCTCCCCACACACACACACCATGTGACACGACACACACAGACACAGAAAGACAAACTATTCCCCCCCCACACACACACCATGTGACACGACACACACAGAAAGACAAACCTCTCCCCCCCACACACACAGTATCGTCAAAGCCATGGAGGTAGGCCCAGTGTCCGGGGAATGCGTTGTGGTGCAGTGTGTTTGCAGGGCCAGTAGAGGGCAGTGTGGGGATGAGGACAGACTGCAGAGGGATCAGGATCTGGCTGAACGACGGCTCCTCCACTAGGCGCTTCAACTGCTTGAAATGGACCGCATAATGAGAGTACTACTGTTACCATCCACCTGGAATACAGAGCGAGAGAAATGGACCCCATACTGAGACTACTACTGTTACCATCCACCTGGAATACAGAGAGAGAGAAATGGACCCCATACTGAGACTACTACTGCTACCATCAACCTGGAATACAGAGAGAGAGAAATGGACCCCATACTGAGACTACTGTTACCATCCACCTGGAATACAGAGAGAGAGAAATGGACCCCATACTGAGACTACTGTTACCATCCACCTGGAATACAGAGAGAGAGAAATGGACCCCATACTGAGAGTACTACTGTTACCATCCACCTGGAATACAGAGAGAGAAATGGACCCCATACTGAGACTACTGTTACCATCCACCTGGAATACAGAGAGAGAGAAATGGACCCCATACTGAGACTACTGTTACCATCCACCTGGAATACAGAGAGAGGGAAATGGAACCCATACTGAGACTACTGTTACCATCCACCTGGAATACAGAGAGAGAGAAATGGACCCCATACTGAGACTACTGTTACCATCCACCTGGATTACAGAGAGAGAAATGGACCCCATACTGAGACTACTGTTACCATCCACCTGGAATACAGAGAGAGAAATGAACCCCATACTGAGACTACTACTGTTACCATCCACCTGGAATACAGAGAGAGAGAAATGGACCCCATACTGAGACTACTGTTACCATCCACCTGGAATACAGAGAGAGAAATGGACCCCATACTGAGACTACTACTGTTACCATCTACCTGGAATACAGAGAGAGAGAAATTGACCCCATACTGAGACTACTGTTACCATCCGCCTGGAATACAGAGAGAGAGAAATGGACCCAATACTGAGACTACTGTTACCATCCACCTGGAATACAGAGAGAGAGAAATGGACCCCATACTGAGACTACTGTTACCATCCACCTGGATTACAGAGAGAGAGAAATGGACCCCATACTGAGACTGCTAATACCATCCAGAGCGAGTCCCTCCAGAGCTCTCAGGGTCTTCGTCAGGCTCAGGGGTCGTCGGGTCAAGGTCACAGTTCACCAGAGAGGCCAGAAGGTCATGCAGCCCGCCGCTCACACCTCACTACGCACACAGAGAGATAAAGTTGGTAACATGTTGATATGGACAGTAGGATTTAGAGTGATATAGAGAGTTGAGATCAGATGTGACTCACATCTGGTAGTTTCGGGGGTCTTGCTGGCCAGGGGGGTGATGGGTAGACAGGGTCCCTTAGCAGGCGTTTCTCCATCCTCCCTCTCTTGCATCACCACGGCAACCTCAGCCTTCAGGGCAGTGTAAAGAAACCCCTTCACACACTGACACACACACAAAGAACTGTGTGTGTGTGACAAACACACAAAGAACACAAATCAAATGCAATTGGTTGATAAATGAAGGCCAGTGTGTGTGTGTGTGTGTGTGTGTGTGTGTGTGTGTGTGATACAGGTGGAAAGGGGACTCTAGATGGATAAAAACCCGTTTCAGCATGGTCATTGCCATTGAGGGGTTCCACCATTTTAAAATAGTCAACTGGGTGGAGACTACAATGGGTTGGGAGCGATCAGTAAAAGATCAGAGCATTGTCTTCTTCTTCAAATTGGGTTGCCTATGGTTTATAAAATATCACCGCCGTCTAGTGGCCACAATAAATGAATGACACACAAGATTTGGTTCAGGACTCCAGCACTGCAGGTGGTGGTAAATCATCAACATTAGCTTTATGATTTTTTTTACACAAAAGAAGAAGAAAATTGACTACTTTAAATTAGATTGCCTCAATTGCACTGGCCATGCTGTGAAACACTTTATAATGGCACAGATACAAAGATGAGTCCTCTTTCTACCTCTATGGTGTGTGCGTACCTCAGACTGTTTCTCCATCCCGATGGAATGTCTGAGGGTTCTGCAGACATCAGTGACTCTCTGTCTCCGTAGCGACGGGGCGCTCTCGTATCCCGGTGGACCGGACAACAGGAAGTTAAAGACAAAGCTCAGCGATTGGCTGACCTCTGATTCCAGCATGAAGCCCACCCCTGCCAGAACACAAACACGTTCCAACAGCTGGGCAAGGTGGGTACGCTCAAAAGGTGTGTGTGTGTGAGCAGGTGTGTGCCAGATCCAAACACACACTGGGTCAGCTTCAGCAGCTCTCCCCCATATGTCTCTGGCTCAGGTGTGTGTGTGTCCAGCAGCATCAGGTACCCTGTAATAAACTCCTGACTCCGCCTCTCCGGGAACCCACCAATCTCCGCCAACCACCTCAGCATCACCATAGCAACCTTCCTTAACCTAGCATTCCCATAGGCCAAGACCAAACAGCCCGCCTCCCAAGCCATCCCCATCTCCCTGCGGCTGGCCAATCCCCTGAGGGCATCGGTCAGAACGTTCACTGTCACTGCAACCAGGGTTTCCAAGGCGGCAGGCGAGGGGAGGAGGAGGGGTGAGGGGTGAGATTAGGGGTGAGAGAGACAGAGAAAGTCTGCAGGGTTACCGGCCACAAGGTGTGTGTGTTTGTAGAGTGTGTATGTGTTTCGGGGGTGTGTGAGTGTGTGTGTGTGTAGAGCAGATTGCTGAGGTCCTGAGCTAATCCAAGCATCTCTTTGGCGATGACGTTGAAGGTGATTGGTGCTCGCGGTCTGAGTGCGTGCAGTAGGGAGCAGAGCACGGCCGAGACACGCCCATGGATGACGTCACCGTTTGGAGACGCGGCGACTCGCAGCAACCTGCCGACAACCCACCTACTGAACTCTAGCGAGAGAGACAGAGAGGGAGAATAAGGGCGAGGGAGTAAGGAGTAGAGGTCGACTGATTCATCGGAATGGTCTATTAATTTTTAGAACAATCGGTAATCGGTATTTTTGGCCCCTTGTTTTTTAACACCTTTATTTAACTAGGCAAATCAGTTAAGAACACATTCTTATTTTCAATGACGGCCTAGGAACAGTGGGTTAACTGCCTTGTACAGGGGCAGAACGACAGATTTTTACCTTGTCAGCTCGGGGATTCGTTTTTGCAACCTTCCGGTTACTAGTCCAACTCTCTAACCACCTGCCTTACATTGCACTCCACGAGGAGCCTGCGTGGCAGGCTGACTAGCTGTTACGCGAGGGCAGCAAGAAGCCAAGGTAAGTTGCCTGCTAGCATTAAACTTATCTTATAAAAAACAATCAATCTTAACATAATCACTAGTTAACTACACATGGTTGACGATATTACTAGTTTATCTAGCGTGTCCTGCGTTGCATATAATCGATGCGGTGCCTGTTAATTTCTCATCGAATCACAGCCTACTTCGACAAACGAGTGATGATTTAACAAGCGCATTTGCGAAAAAAAAAGCACTGTCGTTGCACCAATGTACCTAACCATAAACATCAATACCTTTCTTAAAATCAATACACAAGTATATATTTTTCAACCTGCATATCTAGTTAATATTGCCTGCTAACATTAATTTCTTATAACTTGGGAAATTGTGTCACTTTTCTTGTGTTCCGTGCAAGCAGAGTCAGGGTATATGCAACAGTTTGGGCTGCCTGGCTCATTGTGAACTGTGTGAAGTCCATTTATTCCTAACAAAGGCCATAATTAATTTGCCAGAATTGTACATAATTATGACATAACATTGAAGGTTGTGCAATGTAACAGCAATATTTAGACATAGGGATGCCACCCGTTAGATAAAATACGGAACGGTTCCGTATTTCACTGAAAGAATAAACGTTTTGTTTTCTAAATGATAGTTTTCGGATTCGAGCATATTAATGATCTAAGGCTCATATTTCTGTGTGTTATTATGTTATAATTAAGTCTATGATTTGATTTTTGATAGAGCAGTCTGACTGAGCGATGGTAGCCAGCAGCTCTTCGCAATTCTTCCAGCATTGCGCTGTTTATGAATTCAAGCCTATCAACTCCCGAGATTAGGCTGGTGTAACCGATGTGAAATGGCTAGCTAGTTAGCGGGGTGCGCGCTAATAGCATTTCAAACGTCACTCGCTCTGAGACTTGGAGTGGTTGTTCCCCTTGCTCTGCATGGGTAACGCTGCTTCGAGGGTGCCTGTTGTCGATGTGTTCCTGGTTCGAGCCCAGCGAGGAGAGGGATGGAAGCTATACTGTTACACTGGCAATACTAAAGTGCCTATAAGAACATCCAACAGTCGAAGGTATATAAAATACAAATGGTATAGAGAGAAATAGTCCTATAATTCCTATAATAACTACAACCTAAAACTTCTTACCTGGGAATATTGAAGAATCATGTTAAAAGGAACCACCAGCTTTCATATGGTTCTCATGTTCCGAGTAAGGAACTGAAACGTTAGCTTTCTTACATAGCACATATTGCACTTTTACTTTCTTCTCCAACACTTTGTTTTTGCATTATTTAAACCTACTGCATTGACAACAAGTTGTTACAGCAATGTAGTTAATTAGTTAGCTACAGTAGCGAGCTTAGTGTACTATTAACAAGCTACCGAGCTAGTTAGCATTAGTGACGTTTATCATGTCATACTGTTAAATTATTTTACTAAACAATGTGAGGAGCAGTTGGAAAACTGTACTAAGTTAGCCAGCATTAGCTAGCATGTTAGCTAAGTTAACGTTACCTACCGTAGCAAAACAATAACAATGTCCACCGTATAGACAGCGCAGTCTCGAGTCTCACCTCGCTAGCTCCTGCAGTGCAGGTATCATAGCGGACATTTCCAAGCCTTTCATCTTTAGACCAGGGACTGTGAACAGTCCACAAAACGCTCTATTTAAAAACAGCTGGCTAAATTGTACCCTGTTATGAGAGAAACGACAACATTTCGGCCCTCAAGTCTTTCTCAAAGGAGCCGTTTAAAATCTTTCGCTCCAAAGTGACGTTTGGCTATGGCAACTGTAGAGGTCCAGTCTTGATTCGGACAAGTTACAAACTCAAACGGCTCTCCCTTGAGGAAACTGCAGCAGATATGATGTAAAATGTACAGATTTACAGAACTCACATACCAGTAATTGAATAGGATATCTGTGGGGAGAAAAAAATCCAAATATTTGCATGTTACTGTTATTGTCCAGCATGTCCTATTGAATATGATGCTCACATTGGCCGTTTTCTACTGTGCAATATAACTGTGTATGTCTGTCTACTTCTGCAGGTGGTTCTGAGATTGAGAATCTGGACTACTAGCCTGAGTTTGTAGATGTCTTGTGATTATACAGTACCAGTCAAAAGTTTGGACACACCTACTCATTCAAGGGTTTTTCTTTCTTTTTTCTATTTTCTACATTGTACAATACTATTGAAGACATCAAAACTATGTAATAACACATATGGAATCATGTAGTAACCAAATAAGTGTTAAACGAATCAAAATATATTTTATATTTGAGATTCTTCAAAGTAGTCACCCATGCAAAATGGCGCTGACAGAGATGGTCGCCTCGCTTCAGGTCCTTCAGGACCTAAGAAAACTATGCAGTAATTTGTTATTTATGTATAATTTCTTATATTGTTAGCCCAGAAAACCTCAAGTGTTATTACATACAGCCGGGAAGAACTATTGGATATAAAAGCGACGTCAACTTACCATCATTACGACCAGGAATACGACTTTCCCGAAGCGGATCCTCTGTTTGGACCTCCACCCTGGACATGGGATCTTATCCCAGAGGCCGACCCAAAACAACGTGGTCGCCGCAGGAGAGACTCAGAAGGCGAGCACACCATCCGCCGCTTCCGAGCATATTACTCGCCAATGTCCAACCTCTAGTTAACAAGGTGGACGAAATTAGGGCACAAGTTGCCTTCCGGAGAGATTACAGAGATTGTAACATTCTCTGTTTCACGGAAACATGTCTCACTCGGGATACGTTGTCAGAGTCGGTACAGCCACCCGGTTTATTCATGCATCGCGCCAACAGAAACAAACATCTCTCTGGTAAGAAGAGGGCGGGGTGTATGCCTTATGATTCATGACTCATGGTGTGATCATAACAACATACAGGAACTCAAGTCCTTTTGTTCACCTGACCTAGAATTCCTTACATTCAAATGCCGACCTCATTATCTACCAAGAGAATTCTCTTTGATTATAGTCACAGCCGTGTATATCCCCCCAAGCAGATACCTCGACGGCCCTGAAAGAACTTCACTGGACTCTATGTAAAACTGTAAATCTTATATCCTAAGGCTGCATTTATTGTAGCTGGGGATTTTTACAAATCTTATCTGAGAACAAGACTTCCTAAATTCTATCAGCATATCGAATGCGCGACACGGGCTGGTAGCATTCCGGACCATTGCTACTCTAACTTCCGTGATGCATACAAAGCCCTCCCTACAGCAAATCTGAGCATGACTCAATTTTGATGCTCCCAGCCTATAGACAGAAACTAAAACAGGAAACTCCCATGCTCAGGTCTCTCCAACGCTGGTCTGACCAATCGGATTCCACGCTTCAAGATTGCTTCGATCCCGTGGACTGGGATATGTTCCGGGTAGCCTCAGACAATTGACGTATACGTTGACTCGGTGAGCGAGTTTATTAGCAAGTGCATCGGTGATGTTGTACTCATGGTGGGAAGGCGACTGGAAACATGACCGAATACAAACAGTGTAGCTATTCCCTCCGCAAGGCAATCAAACAAGCAAAGTGTCAGTATAGAGACAAAGTAGAGTCACAATTCAACGACTCAAACACGAGATGTATGTGGCAGGGTCTACAGTCAATCACGGACTGCAAAAAGAAAACCAGCCCCATCGCGGACATCGACGTCTTGCTCCCAGACAAATTAAACAACTTCTTTGCTCGCTTTGAGGACAATATAGTACGACTGACATAGCTCGCTACCAAAGCCTGTGGGCTCTCCTTCTCTGTGGCCAACATGAGTAAAACATTTAAACGTGTTAACCCTCGCAAGGCTGCCGGCCCAGACAGCATCCCTAGCCGCGTCCTCAGTGCATACGCAGACCAGCTGGCTGGTGGGTTTATGGACATATTCAATTAATTCCTATCCCAGTCTGCTGTGCCCACATGCTTCAAGATGGCCACCATTATTCCTGTTCCCAAGAAAGCCAAGGTAACTGAACTAAATGACTATCGCCCTGTAGCACTCACTTCTGTCATCATGAAGTGCTTTGAGAGACTAGTCAAGGATCATATCCCCTCCACCATACCTGATACCCTAGACCCACTCCAATTTGCTTACCGCCCCAATAGGTCCACAGACTACGCAATCGCCATCACACCGCACACTGCCCTATCCCATCTGGACAAGAGGAATACCAATGTAAGAATGTTGTTCATTGACTACAGCTCAGCATTTAACACCATAGTACCCTCCAAACTCGTCATCAAGCTCGAGACCCTGGGTCTCGACCCCGCCCTGTGCAACTGGGTCCTGGACTTTTTGACGGGCCACCCCAGGTGGTGAGGGTAGGAAACAACATCTCCACCCTGCTGATCCTCAACTCTGGGGCCCCACAAGGGTGCATTCTCAGCCTTCTCCTGTACTCCCTGTTCACCCATGACTGCGTGGCCATGCACGCCTCCAACTCAATCATCAAGTTTGCAGGCACACTTAACCAGCATGGCTACCACAGCATTCTGTAGCGATACACCATCCCATCTGGTTTGCGCTTAGTGGGAATATGTTTTTCAAACTAACAATGACAAATACACCTTCAGGCTATGTAAGGGCTATTTGACGAAGAAGGATAGTGATGGAGTGCTGCATCAGATGACCTGGCCTTCACAATCACCCAACCTCAACCCAATTGAGATGGTTTGGGATGAGTTACACTTCAGAGTGAAGGAAAAGCAGCCAAAAACTGCTCATCATATGTGGGAACTCTTTCAATACTGTTGTAAAAGCATTCCAGGTGAAGCTGGTTGAGAGAATGCCAAGAGTGTGCAAAGATGTCATCAAGGCAAAGAAAGGGTGGCTACTTTGAAGAATCTAAAATACAAAATGTATTTTGATTTGTTTAACACCTTTTTGGTTACTACATATTTGCATATGTGTTATTTCATAGTTTTGATGTCTTCACTATTCTACAATGTAGAAAATAGTATTAATAAAGAAAAACCCTGGAATGAGTAGGTGTGTCCAAACTTTTGACTGGTACTTCATATTCTAAGAGCTCTTGTGTATTTATTCAAATAGCTTGTAGGTCTCTTGTGGTATATATTCTAAGAGTTTGTAGGTCTCGTGTGGTTTATTTCCATTATCAGGCTGAGCACCAGTGTTTGGCTCCAAAATGTTGCCATTTGTGTTTCCACCTCTGAGGCTCAGCCCCAAAAAGCTGTATCTGTGGTACAGTAATAATCACTGCCAGTTGAAATGTGGGAGTTGAGGCAAGAGGGGAAGATGTAACTGTGAATGAAATGGACTAAGTCACATCCCAGCATTGTTACTGAGATGAAAGTTGGGACCATGCATCAAATCACACAAGGCTAACTGACCTCATTCCAACACACAGTTCTCCTTTGTTTCCTTGGTTTCCATTTATCTCAGTCCCGGATGAATGGTGTCAAAAACACGTGTTTCTTAAATGGGTTTTATTATACATGTTTATGATTGAGTATTCAAAAATGCACCACCCCTCCCACACACACACAATTTGCATGAACAAAATGTCAGTCTGTTATCTTCGGGTAGATTGAGTTTACTAAGTCAAGAGAATAACACACCATTTACAGGTCTGTAGTGTGTCTGTACTGTTCATTCTGTAAGGTGTGTGTATGTGTGCGTGTGTGCGTATGTGTGTGATTGAAACCAAAGGGTTCATGTCCCCTCCACTACATAGATTTATAAATCTATTCTGTTGTTTCTTTTACGCAGAATTAATTAATACATTAACATATTTAGAGATATTAAAATGATCCATCAGTGCCTCCTTGAGCACACTAGGCACATAACCGCTCGGTTTCTATCAGTATGAAATAAATGTTTAATGAACAATCAGCTGCGCTCTGATTCTCCGATTATATACACTGATCTAATCACAGACTAGATGTGCAGGAGACAGGAAGAGGGTAAAGGGTAAGGAGCAAATTGGGACAGGCTGTTAGTGTATGTATGTATGTGTGTCTGAGTGTGTGTGTGTTCAGCCGTCAGCTTTCTTCATGCCCCTCCCCATCAGGCATGCGAACACAGTCAGAACCATCTTGGGTTTCACCTCGACCAGGTCATCAGGCAGAGCGTAGACACGGGCTCCAATCTTCCTGGATACCGTGATAGCGTACCTATAGGAAGACAAAAGGGAAGGGAAAGAGGTCAGTCAGAAGTAAGAGGTTAGAGGTCGAGGTCATTTAGAGTTCAGAGGTTACGGGTCAGGGGTTATTTACTTGGCGTTGTTGAGCTTGTCTGCATCGCTGAGCTCCCCTCTCTTCACCAGCTCCTCTTTGATAGATTTGGGGGCGATGGTGTCTAACAAGTCTATCACTGGGAGACTAGTACTGATCAGCTTATCCTGCAGGACACACACACACACACACACACACAGATGCAAATTAGAACTGTTCACGCACACACACACATTAAAGCTGTTCACATGAACACAACGTGCACTGCACACTCACACACGTACACACCCACCTTGAAGCTGCTGATCTGTGAGTCCTTGCCTCCCTCTTTGAGCTGAGTGTTGACCCAGTTGATTATGATCTGGTCTCCAATCTTCTCCCCATCTCCTAGATCAGACAACACCTGGAGAGTGTACCTGAGGGGGGTGTGGGATGATAAAGGGATAGTAAGAGGTGAGAGAGATGTCGAAGTGAAAAGGAAAGGTGTGTGTTTGTACTGTACATACCTCCTCATCAGCTGCCAGACCAGAGCCAGTGTGTGCATGGGACTTCCCTCGTTCAGATTCACTCCTCCAATTCCCACCAATGAGAATCGAGCTTTATTCCGACCCAGTTCCACCGCATAGGTACAGTTCTCCAACTACACACACAGACACACCAACACAATGCCTGGAAATCCTCTGCATTTTCATCAACCATATATTGATAAAATAGTCTCTGTGTGTGTGCATGTGTGTGTGTGTGCCAAATACGCCAGATATTGTTGTTGTGGGGGAGGCCAGGGTAGGTGCTCGTTTTGGAAGTGGGCTGCTCATTGGACGACTATGTGGAGCAGGCCTTTGCTGAGAAGCTTGACAAAAACTAGGGCAAAGCAATTGGCTAGGTACTGGTCTGTTTCAGCTGTCAGCAGCCTAGCTGTTTGGAGAAGCAGGTGCTTTCTGTAGTGCAACTCATACATCGACCTTTGAAATGTTTGGGATCCTTTTTTTTGTCAATTTGATTGGTGGATTCAAATAAAGTATTTAAAATGTGTGTGTGTACCTTCTTCATGTTACTGCCCAGTGCAGAGTATGGAGGTCTGTTGACTTTTTTCCACTCTACAGGGACGTTGACTTTCTCATACAACTGGAGAATCACCACCGCATCACACAGGTCACTGCACACACAACACACACACACACACACACACACACACACACACACACACACACACACACACACACACACACACACACACACACACACACACACACACACACACACACACACACACACACACACACACACACACACACACACACACACACACACACACACACACACACACACACCAATCAACACATGCAAACATCAACACACACACACCAATCAACACATGCAAACATCAACACACACACACACCAATCAACACATGCAAACATCAACACACACACTAATCAACATATGCAAACATCAACACACACACACACCAATCAACACATGCAAACATCAACACACACACACGAATCAACACATGCAAACATCAACACACACACACCAATCAACACATGCAAACATCAACACACACACACTAATCAACACATGCAAACATCAACACACACACATGCATACTCTCTCTCTGTGTGTGTGTGTGTGTGTGTGTGTGTGTGTGTGTGTGTGTGTGTGTGTGTGTGTGTGTGTGTGTGTGTGTGTGTGTGTGTGTGTGTGTGTGTGTGTGTGT
>NW_027260939.1:215000-229668 GCF_045791955.1 Oncorhynchus clarkii lewisi
GCGTGTGTGCGACTAACCGATCCTGTTGAAAGCCTCTCGGAGCTCCTCCAGGTCCTCTCGTGATATCTGGGTCACCTTGTTCGCCATACTGGACAGTCTATCTAGATTACCTGATACACACACAGTCAATTTATCATCACAATAAAGGGAAATATTTGTAATAGAAACGCGAGGTACAGATGCAGAACAAACTTGACTTCTAAACTGACAAAGAGGCAACATGCTTCCATTGTGACCTCATGCTTCCATTGTGACCTCATGCTTCCATTGTGATCTCATACTTCCATTGTGACCTCATGCTTCCATTGTGATCTCATGCTTCCATTGTGACCTCATGCTTCCATTGACCTGTCAGAGTATTGGGCAATAATCTACCCATTCTAACAGTGATAAGTGTGCTACCACAGGCTGCAGAGAATACAGAGCTAACTAGAATAAGGAGAGAATGAAGATAAGACTATCTACAATCTACAATCTAATCTAAATAATGAACCATACGATCTAAGCCCCAGAAGGTAAGGGTCTATATGTTTAAGCTCTCAAAAACGACATGATACAGTTCTGTATGATGATATTATTATTGAAAATAGTTGTGTGGTTATTGATTAACTAGAGGGAGAGATACGAGGACAATAAGGATATGTGTTGTGTGTTGTGTCCTGGAACGGCCTCAATATACACTGAGTGTACAAAACATTAGAAACACCAGCTCTTTCCATGACATAGACTGACCAAGTAAATCCAGGTGAAAGCTATGATCCCTTATTGATGTCACTTCAATCAGTGTAGATGAAGGGGAGGAGACAGGTTAAGGAAGGATTTTTAAGTCTTGAGACAATTGAGGCATGGATTGTGTATGTGTGCCATTCAGAGGGTGAATGGACAAGACAAAACATTAAAGTGCCTTTGAACAGGGTCTGGTAGTAGGTGTCAGATGCACCGGTTTGAGTGTGTCAAGAACTGCAACGCAGGTGGGATTTTCACGCTCAACAGTGTGTTTCAAGAATGGTCCACCACCCAGAGGACATCCTTCCAATTTGAAACAACAATGGGAAGCAATGGAGTCAACATGGGCCAGCATCCCTGTGGAACGCTTTTGACACCTTGTAGAGTCCATGGCCCGTCCAACTGAGGCTGTTCTGAGGGCTCACTCAGCGTAGACTCCATATATGGCTGTGACTTTGATCCCACAGCTCTCTACTGTTCCATTCAAGTTTAGTCAATTCAGGAAATTCATTTGATATCGGATGCACATTTTTGAATTTGAATTGACTGAATTGAAAATGAATGGACCCACACCCTGCTGCCTTGTGTAAATTTTACACACTCCTCGCCAATCCCCCACCACACACCCTGACAGCTCCCCTCGCTGACCCTCCACACACCTGATCCCAGGGGGCTCACACCCCAGAACACACCTTCATAAAAGCCTGTGTCTGTTTGGTCCTGTTCTGGACGAGAGGGGCCAAGGTCTCTCTGCTCCCGGCTGAGTAGAGCGGGTCTGCCGACTGGCCTAACAGAGGCTAGGAGTTGTTCAGCTGCGCTGAGTAGAGAACAGGAGTTTTATTATTTTACAGCCATCTCCACATGAACATCAGCTGCGGAGATAACTGCGGTGTCGTGAGCTGATATGTTCATTATTATGTCATAACTTCATAACTAAATTACATTATTAAAATATATATACAGATGAATGATAGCAGTAGCCAGTTAGACATTTACTTAGCAAGAAATTGACTTACTAAGTTTTTATTTTACTAGGCAAGTCAGTTAAGAACAAATTCTTATTTTCAATGACAGCCTAGGAACAGTGGGTTAACTGCCTGTTCAGGGAAAGAACGACAGATTTGTACCTTGTCAGCTCAGAGGATTTGAACTTGCAACCTTCCAGTTACTAGTCCAACGCTCTAACCACTAGGCTACTCTGCAATAAGTATATTACAGAACTTAAACACTACTGGCTGAGACAGGTTCTGCATGACAAATTCTGCTATATTTTTCATCCCGCCAGCTACTTAGAAGACTTTGGTGAGTCATTGCGGCCCTAGACTCAGTGGCGGTTCTAGACCATTTCAACTGGGGGGGGGGGGGGGGGGGGGGGCAAGCTGGAACCAGTTAGTTGTACTGTTAGAGGGGCCAGTTACATTAGACGTTATTGTTGTCATCATTTTCTTCACTGCATTGCAGGCATTAGCAGGCCAAAGACCGTGTTCATAATCATCATCGTTGTCACTGTCTAATAACGGATGTAAAAAAAGAACGATAGCAAAACATGTTATCATTTGGTGCCAAGTAGTGATCAATCAGTCTTCCTCCTTTGATATACTGTAAGTGTCAGAAAGCACCACATAGGCTACTGTATTTGTGTAGTAAATAGTAGCCAAAACAGGAAACTGAAGACTCACCGTGAAGAGAGGATCAGACAGGGCTGGAGAAGCTTGGTAGAGGTTTAGAGGTGGTCAGGTGTCTTCTTGCTCGCTGTCTTGACCGAAGCAGTGGAGGACAAGAGACCTTCGGCCCATTGAACTCTGGGATGGGCGTGGTCCTCCAGAGACTCCAGCCTGGGAGTTAGCAATTAACCCTTTAGCTGTGTCATCGGTTTCTTTCACCACACACTGGCATGCACGAACGCACACATGCATGCACTCACACACACACACATTGTAAAGAGATGTAAGAGGGAGAGGTGTGTGTTGGCTACAGGTGTGTTGGGTTTCTAACAGCCATGTTTAATAAATGAGAACTCTAGCTGTACATACCCCTCCACACTCACACACACATTCCTTTCTACTTTGCCAGACAATACAGTGAAACTTGATGCAAGGAGAAAACAGCACTTTATTACAAAAACTCACCGCTTTACTGTAACACCCCACTGCTTTACTGTAACAACCCACTGCTTTACTGTAATAACCCACTGTTTTACTGTAACACCCCACTGCTTTACTGTAATAACCCACTGTTTTACTGTAACACCCCACTGCTTTACTGTAACAACCCACTGCTTTACTATAATAACCCACTGCTTTACTGTAACACCCCACTGCTTTACTGTAATAACCCACTGTTTTACTGTAACACCCCACTGCTTTACTGTAATAACCCACTGTTTTACTGTAACACCCCACTGCTTTACTGTAACAACCCACTACTTTACTGTAACAACCCACTGCTTTACTGTAACAACCCACTGCTTTACTGTAACACCCCACTGCTTTACTGTAACACCCCACTGCTTTACTGTAATAACCCACTGTTTTACTGTAACACCCCACTGCTTTACTGTAATAACCCACTGTTTTACTGTAACACCCCACTGCTTTACTGTAACAACCCACTGCTTTACTGTAACAACCCACTGCTTTACTGTAACAACCCACTGCTTTACTGTAACAACCCACTGCTTTACTGTAACAACCCACTGCTTTACTGTAACAACCCACTGCTTTACTGTAACAACCCACTGCTTTACTGTAACAACCCACTGCTTTACTGTAACACCCCACTGCTTTACTGTAACAACCCACTGCTTTACTGTAACAACCCACTGCTTTACTGTAATAACCCACTGTTTTACTGTAACACCCCACTGCTTTACTGTAACAACCCACTGTTTTACTGTAACAACCCACTACTTTACTGTAACAACCCGTAACAACCCAGTGCTTTACTGTAACAACCCAGTGCTTTACTGTAACAACCCAGTGCTTTACTGTAACAACCCACTGCTTTACTGTAACAACCCACTGCTTTACTGTAACAACCCACTGCTTTACTGTAACAACCCACTGCTTTACTGTAACATCCCACTGTTTTACTGTAACAACCCACTGCTTTACTGTAACAACCCACTGCTTTACTGTAACAACCCACTGCTTTACTGTAACAACCCACTGCTTTACTGTAACAACCCACTGCTTTACTGTAACACCTCACTGCTTTACTGTAACACCCCACTGCTTTACTGTAACAACCCACTGCTTTACTGTAACAACCCACTGTTTTACTGTAATAACCCACTGCTTTACTGTAACAACCCACTGCTTTACTGTAACACCTCACTGCTTTACTGTAACACCCCACTGCTTTACTGTAACAACCCACTGCTTTACTGTAATAACCCACTGCTTTACTGTAACAACCCACTGCTTTACTGTAACACCCCACTGATTTACTGTAACACCCCACTGCTTTACTGTAACAACCCACTGTTTTACTGTAATAACCCACTGCTTTACTGTAACACACCACTGCTTTACTGTAACAACCCACTGCTTTACTGTAACAACCCACTGCTTTACTGTAATAACCCACTGCTTTACTGTAACAACCAACTGCTTTACTGTAACAACCCACTGCTTTACTGTAACACCCCACTGCTTTACTGTAACACCCCACTGCTTTACTGTAATAACCCACTGCTTTACTGTAACACCCCACTGCTTTACTGTAACACCCCACTGCTTTACTGTAATAACCCACTGCTTTACTGTAACAACCCACTGCTTTACTGTAACAACCCACTGCTTTACTGTAACAACCCACTGCTTTACTGTAACAACCCACTGCTTTACTGCCACAGAAATGCTTCACCTTGGTAGTGACACACAGATAGAGCCATATAGAGAAATGCTGAATTTACTGACTTTTCAAACAACTGCTATGGTTACTGAGAATCCAAATACTCCTTATGACTGGCAAAGTTGCCCAAACCTTTATTTGGCTTTGGTCACCCAGTAACTCAGTCCTCCAGTACTGCAGTAAAGAGCTTACTGTCTGTCACTCACCAGCCTGCTGAGAGGTTTAGGACCCGGCCTGCAGAGTACCCGGGATCCGGCCTGCAGGATAACAGGGATCCAGCCTCACCCTCTACTCTCTTCAGAAACACACAAGTCCCACTCTCTCCCTGAACGAAATAACACACGTCTCTATACGTTGTCTTGACACACACCAACCTCAGTAGTCTGTCTACCTCTAAAACAGACCTTCAGGACTCCATCTCTTCCTCAGCTCTGCTCTCCGACACCTGATCGGCCCAGTCTCACACCGGGCCTCTCTGGTTACACACACACGCACGAACACACACAGAGCTATAAAGACATAAATGTCCCCCAACTAAAGATAAATGTACCCCAACTACAGCTATAGGGGTATTGTACAGCTTACATCTCTCAATGTGAAACCATCTAACAATTAGTGCTTTATATTGGTCCCATAATTACACTGTAATCCAGCTGTTAAAGACCTGAAAGATGAAACACTATGACTGAGAAAGAGAGCATGGGAGAGAAGGGAGAGAGAAAGGAGGAGGAGCGGAGAGAGAGAAAGGGGAGGGAGTGAGAAAGAGAGAGAGAGGGTGGGGTAAAGGGGTGGGGGAAAGAGAGAGAGAGGGTGGGGTAAAGGGGTGGGGGAAAGAGAGAGAGAGGGTGGGGTAAAGGGGTGGGGGAAAGAGAGAGAGAGGGTGGGGTAAAGGGGTGGGGGAAAGAGAGAGAGAGGGTGGGGTGAAGGGGTGGGGGAAAGAGCGAGAGAGGGTGGGGTAAAGGGGTGGGGGAAAGAGAGAGAGAGGGTGGGGTAAAGGGGTGGGGGAAAGAGCGAGAGAGGGTGGGGTAAAGGGATGGGGGAAAGAGAGAGAGAGGGTGGGGTAAAGGGGTGGGGGAAAGAGAGAGAGAGCGAGATACGCCCGTGAAAATCTACAGTGGAAAGCAGTGAATGCAGAATGCCCTCCACTGGTACAGCCAGAGTACTTCACCTATAATGTTCTACACAGACACAGTACTTCACCCTATAATGTTCTACACAGACACAGTACTTCACCCTATAATGTTCTACACAGCCAGAGTACTTCACCCTATAATGTTCTACACAGACACAGTACTTCACCCTATAATGTTCTACACAGACACAGTAGTTCACCCTATAATGTTCTACACAGACACAGTACTTCACCTATAATGTTCTACACAGACACAGTACTTCACCCTATAATGTTCTACACAGACACAGTACTTCACCCTATAATGTTCTACACAGACACAGTACTTCACCCTATAATGTTCTACACAGACACAGTACTTCACCCTATAATGTTCTCAGAATACTTCCCTATAATGTTCTACACAGACACAGTACTTCACCCTATAATGTTCTACACAGACACAGTACTTCACCCTATAATGTTCTACACAGACACAGTACTTCACCCTATAATGTTCTACACAGACACAGTACTTCAGTACCCTATAATGTTCTACACAGACACAGTACTTCACCCTATAATGTTCTACACAGACACAGTACTTCACCCTATAATGTTCTACACAGACACAGTACTTCACCCTATAATGTTCTACACAGCCAGAATACTTCACCCTATAATGTTCTACACAGACACAGTACTTCACCCTATAATGTTCTACACAGACACAGTACTTCACCTATAATGTTCTACACAGACACAGCACTTCACCCTATAATGTTCCACACAGACACAGTACTTCACCTATAATGTTCTACACAGACACAGCACTTCACCTATAATGTTCTACACAGACACAGTCCTTCACCCTATAATGTTCTACACAGACACAGTACTTCACCCTGTAATGTTCCACACAGACACAGTACTTCACCCTATAATGTTCTACACAGACACACTTCACCCTATAATGTTCAACACAGACACAGTACTTCACCTATAATGTTCAACACAGACACAGTACTTCACCTATAATGTTCTACACAGACACAGCACTTCACCCTATAATGTTCCACACAGACACAGTACTTCACCCTATAATGTTCTACAAAGACACAGCACTTCACCTTATAATGTTCTACACAGACACAGCACTTCACCCTATAATGTTCTACACAGACACAGTACTTCACCTATAATGTTCTACAGACACAGCACTTCACCCTATAATGTTCTACAGACACAGCACTTCACCCTATAATGTTCTACAAAGACACAGCACTTCACCCTATAATGTTCTACAGACACAGTACTTCACCCTATAATGTTCTACAGACACAGCACTTCACCCTATAATGTTCTACACAGACACAGTACTTCACCAATAATGTTCTACACAGACACAGCACTTCACCCTATAATGTTCTACACAGACACAGTACTTCACCTATAATGTTATACACAGACACAGTACTTCACCCTATAATGTTCTACACAGACACAGTACTTCACCTATAATGTTCTACACAGACACAGCACTTCACCCTGTAATGTTCCACACAGACACAGTACTTCACCTATAATGTTCTACACAGACACAGCACTTCACCTATAATGTTCTACACAGACACAGTCCTTCACCCTATAATGTTCTACACAGACACAGCACTTCACCCTATAATGTTCTACACAGACACAGTACTTCACCTATAATGTTCTACACAGACACAGTACTTCACCTATAATGTTCTACACAGACACAGCACTTCACCTATAATGTTCTACACAGACACAGTCCTTCACCCTATAATGTTCTCCCCTTTCACAGCACTTCACCCTATAATGTTCAACACAGACACAGTACTTCACCCTGTAATGTTCCACACAGACACAGTACTTCACCTATAATGTTCTACACAGACACAGTCCTTCACCCTATAATGTTCTACAGACACAGCACTTCACCCTATAATGTTCTACACAGACACAGCACTTCACCCTGTAATGTTCTACACAGACACAGCACTTCACCTATAATGTTCTACACAGACACAGGACTTCACCCTATAATGTTCTACACAGACACAGTACTTCACCTATAATGTTCTACACAGACACAGTACTTCACCTATAATGTTCTACACAGCCAGAGTACTTCACCCTATAATGTTCTACACAGACACAGCACTTCACCCTATAATGTTCTACACAGACACAGTACTTCACCTATAATGTTCTACACAGACACAGCACTTCACCCTGTAATGTTCCACACAGACACGGTACTTCACCCTATAATGTTCTACACAGACACAGTCCTTCACCCTATAATGTTCTACACAGACACAGTACTTCACCTATAATGTTCTACACAGACACAGTCCTTCACCCTATAATGTTCTACACAGACACAGTACTTCACCCTATAATGTTCTACAGACACAGCACTTCACCCTGTAATGTTCCACACAGACACAGTACTTCACCCTATAATGTTCTACAGACACAGCACTTGACCCTATAATGTTCTACACAGACACAGTACTTCACCTATAATGTTCTACACAGACACAGCACTTCACCCTATAATGTTCTACACAGACACAGCACTTCACCTATAATGTTATACACAGACACAGTCCTTCACCCTATAATGTTCTACACAGACACAGTACTTCACCTATAATGTTCTACACAGACACAGTACTTCACCCTGTAATGTTCTACAAAGACACAGCACTTCACCCTGTAATGTTCCACACAGACACAGCACTTCACCCTATAATGTTCTACACAGACACAGTACTTCACCTATAATGTTCTACACAGACACAGTCCTTCACCCTATAATGTTCTACACAGACACAGTACTTCACCCTATAATGTTCTACACAGACACAGCACTTCACCCTATAATGTTCTACACAGACACAGTACTTCACCTATAATGTTCTACACAGACACAGTCCTTCACCCTATAATGTTCTACACAGACACAGCACTTCACCCTATAATGTTCTACACAGACACAGTACTTCACCTATAATGTTCTACACAGACACAGTCCTTCACCCTATAATGTTCTACACAGACACAGCACTTCACCCTATAATGTTCTACACAGACACAGTACTTCACCTATAATGTTCTACACAGACACAGTCCTTCACCCTATAAAGTTCTACACAGACACAGTACTTCACCTATAATGTTCTACACAGACACAGTACTTCACCTATAATGTTCTACACAGACACAGTCCTTCACCCTATAATGTTCTACACAGACACAGTCCTTCACCCTATAATGTTCTACACAAACACAGTACTTCACCCTATAATGTTCTACACAGACACAGCACTTCACCTATAATGTTCTACACAGACACAGCACCTCACCTATAATGTTCTACACAGACACAGTACTTCACCCTATAATGTTCTACACAGACACAGTCCTTCACCCTATAATGTTCTACACAGACACAGCACTTCACCCTATAATGTTCTACACAGACACAGTCCTTCACCCTATAATGTTCTACACAGACACAGCACTTCACCCTATAATGTTCTACACAGACACAGTACTTCACCCTATAATGTTCTACTCAGACACAGTCCTTCACCCTATAATGTTCTACACAGACACAGCACTTCACCCTATAATGTTCTACACAGACACAGTACTTCACCTATAATGTTCTACAGACACAGTACTTCATCTATAATGTTCTACACAGACACAGTACTTCACCCTATAATGTTCTACACAGACACAGTCCTTCACCCTATAATGTTCTACACAGACACAGCACTTCACCCTATAATGTTCTACACAGACACAGTACTTCACCTATAATGTTCTACACAGTACTTCACCCTATAATGTTCTACACAGACACAGTACTTCACCTATAATGTTCTACAGACACAGTACTTCACCTATAACGTTCTACACAGGCACAGCACTTCACCCTATAATGTTCTACACAGACACAGCACTTCACCCTATAATGTTCTACACAGACACAGTACTTCACCTATAATGTTCTACACAGACACAGCACTTCACCCTATAATGTTCTACACAGACACAGTACTTCACCTATAATGTTCTACACAGACACAGTACTTCACCTATAATGTTCTACACAGACACAGTACTTCACCCTGTAATGTTCCACACAGACACAGTACTTCACCCTATAATGTTCCACACAGACACAGTACTTCACCCTGTAATGTTCCACACAGACACAGTACTTCACCCTATAATGTTCCACACAGACACAGTCCTTCACCCTGTAATGTTCTACACAGACACAGTACTTCACCCTATAATGTTCTACACAGACACAGTACTTCACCCTATAATGTTCTACACAGACACAGTACTTCACCCTATAATGTTCTACACAGACACAGTACTTCACCCTATAATGTTCTACACAGACACAGTACTTCACCCTATAATGTTCCACACAGACACAGTACTTCACCCTATAATGTTCTACACAGACACAGTACTTCACCCTATAATGTTCTACACAGACACAGTACTTCACCCTATAATGTTCTACACAGACACAGTACTTCACCCTATAATGTTCTACACAGACACAGTACTTCACCCTATAATGTTCCACACAGACACAGTACTTCACCCTATAATGTTCAACACAGACACAGTACTTCACCCTATAATGTTCAACACAGACACAGTACTTCACCTATAATGTTCTACACAGACACAGTACTTCACCCTATAATGTTCTACACAGACACAGTCCTTCACCCTATAATGTTCTACACAGACACAGTACTTCACCTATAATGTTCTACACAGACACAGTACTTCACCCTATAATGTTCTACACAGACACAGTACTTCACCCTATAATGTTCTACACAGACACAGTACTTCACCCTATAATGTTCCACACAGACACAGTACTTCACCCTATAATGTTCTACACAGACACAGTCCTTCACCCTATAATGTTCTACACAGACACAGTACTTCACCTATAATGTTCTACACAGACACAGTACTTAACCTATAATGTTCTACACAGACACAGTACTTCACCCTATAATGTTCTACACAGATACAGTACTTCACCCTATAATGTTCTACAGACACAGTACTTCACCCTATAATGTTCTACACAGACACAGTACTTCACCCTATAATGTTCTACACAGACACAGCACTTCACCCTATAATGTTCTACACAGACACAGTACTTCACCCTATAATGTTCTACACAGACACAGTACTTCACCCTATAATGTTCTACACAGACACAGTACTTCACCCTATAATGTTCTACACAGACACAGTACTTCACCCTATAATGTTCTACACAGACACAGTACTTCACCCTATAATGTTCACACAGACACAGTACTTCACCCTATAATGTTCTACACAGACACAGTCACTTCACCCTATAATGTTCTACACAGACACAGTACTTCACCTATAATGTTCTACACAGACACAGTACTTAACCTATAATGTTCTACACAGACACAGTACTTCACCCTATAATGTTCTACACAGACACAGTACTTCACCCTATAATGTTCTACAGACACAGTACTTCACCCTATAATGTTCTACACAGACACAGTACTTCACCCTATAATGTTCTACACAGACACAGCACTTCACCCTATAATGTTCTACACAGACACAGTACTTCACCCTATAATGTTCTACACAGACACAGTACTTCACCCTATAATGTTCTACACAGACACAGCACTTCACCCTATAATGTTCTACACAGACACAGTACTTCACCTATAATGTTCTACACAGACACAGTACTTCACCTATAATGTTCTACACAGACACAGTACTTCACCTATAATGTTCTACACAGACACAGCACTTCACCCTATAATGTTCTACACAGACACAGTACTTCACCCTATAATGTTCTACACAGACACAGTACTTCACCCTATAATGTTCTACACAGACACAGTACTTCACCCTATAATGTTCTACACAGACACAGTACTTCACCCTATAATGTTCTACACAGACACACGCACACAAGCATTAGTTCAAGTCTATCTTTAATCATTTACATAGACTGTTTGAAAATACATGGCTTCCTGTAAAAAAAAGGTTTGGTTTCATTAATTAAAAATGAACAACAGAAGGGGATACTTATTAAAATCATCAACATCATCAGACTCAACCAATCAACCTCTCTGACTGGAATGTCTGTGAAATGGAATGGAACTAGGCTAGAACGGTGGAATGCTTTTTGATTGGCCAATCATAGGAGCAAATCCTAACTTCCACTTACGTCCCGTTTTCACGTAGTCATGCGTTGATGTCAATGGGAGACTAAGTGACAATTCAACTTAATGAAGTGAAAGTTAGGATTCACCCCATAGAGCCTAGATGTTGTGTTCATTAAGGCACACCGTTATGGAAGGTTTCTATCAGAATGTTAGTCACAAAACACATAATGAAAAGTATTCATACACATTAAAAAACAGTTGTCTAAATATCCAGATTTTTTACCCCTCAACGTTTGCCAAAGTACATAATATACAAAACGACTTTGAAATGTTTTATTTGGTTTTGCTGCCAAAATATTTGAATTGAATACCGAGATAGTTCCATACAGCAATTCTTTTTAAGGTGCAATCTGTAGTTTTATTTGCAGGTGTACTGCAACACTGATACTGTAGGCTTGAAATGAACCATTTGTTTGTGGGACAAAAAAAAGTTACAGATTGCACCTTTAAGTTTCTTAGTCAGAGTAAAGAGAGAGAAAGAACAGGTAGCAGGCAGAGAGACATCTGAATGAAAAAGAGGGTGAGGAAAATGGAGGGCGGGTGAGGGACAGATGAGGAGGGGGAGTGAGGGACAGACAGGGAGGGGGTAAGAGACATAGGAAGACTGGTGTGTGATATGGAGTGAGGGGTGAAGGACAGATGAGGAGGTTGGGGGGGGTGAGGGACAGATGAGGAGGGGGGTGAGGGACAGACAGGGAGGGGGTAAGAGACATAGGAAGACTGGTGTGTGATATGGAGTGAGGGGTGTGTGATATGAAGACTGGTGTGTGTAAGGGGTGAAGGACAGATGAGGAGGGGGGGTGAGGGACAGACAGGGAGGGGGTAAGAGACATAGGAAGACTGGTGTGTGATATGGAGTGAGGGGTGAAGGACAGATGAGGAGGGGGGGTGAGGGACAGACAGGGAGGGAGGGGGTAAGAGACATAGGAAGACTGGTGTGTGATATGGAGTGAGGGGTGAGGGACAGATGAGGAGGGGGGGTGAGGGACAGACAGGGAGGGAGGGGGTAAGAGACATAGGAAGACTGGTGTGTGATATGGAGTGAGGGGTGAAGGACAGATGAGGAGGGGGGGTGAGGGACAGGGAGGGAGGGAGGGGGTAAGAGACATAGGAAGACTGGTGTGTGATATGGAGTGAGGGGTGAAGGACAGATGAGGAGGGGGGGTGAGGGACAGGGAGGGAGAGAGGGGGTAAGAGACATAGGAAGACTGGTGTGTGATATGGAGTGAGGGGTGAAGGACAGATGAGGAGGGGGGGTGAGGGACAGGGAGGGAGGGAGGGGGTAAGAGACATAGGAAGACTGGTGTGTGATATGGAGTGAGGGGTGAAGGACAGATGAGGAGGGGGGGTGAGGGACAGGGAGGGAGGGAGGGGGTAAGAGACATAAGAAGACTGGTGTGTGATATGGAGTGAGGGGTGAAGGACAGATGAGGAGGGGGGGTGATGGACAGGGAGGGAGGGAGGGGGTAAGAGACATAGGAAGACTGGTGTGTGATATGGAGTGAGGGGTGAAGGACAGATGAGGAGGGGGGGTGAGGGACAGACAGGGAGGGGGTAAGAGACATAGGAAGACTGGTGTGTGATATGGAGTGAGGGGTGAAGGACAGACAGGGAGGGGGGGTGAGGGACAGACAGGGAGGGGGTAAGAGACATAGGAAGACTGGTGTGTGATATGGAGTGAGGGGTGAGGGACAGAGGAGAAGGGGAGTCAAACAGAGCAGGAAGCCGACTTGTGTGACTTGTAGGTGTACGAGCCAGGGCGCTAGCAGGCTGGTTTTTAGCATCAAGGGGGAGATGCTGTCATTTACAGAGAGGCACTGATGAGTTAGCACAGTAGGGCTGGAAGTTAGCTGGTAAGGCTAGTAGTTAGCGGTCAGGCTAACACAGAGACATAGGAATCCAGTGTATCTGTGGCTAACCAGGGTTAGCGGTTACTCTTCATGGCCTCCTTGGCTGCCAGGATGAGAGGGGTGAGGCTGGAGAGAGGCTTGGCCAGCTTTAGGAATGGATGCTACAGGGAAGACAAGAGATCAACCAATGAAACAAACTCTTCTCATCACGGTGTGTGTGTATGTGTGTGTTTGTTTGTGCGCGTTTGTGTGTGTACCTGCAGTAGTTCTTTCCCCCCTCCTCTCTTCTCTACATCCATCTCCAGACAGCGGGACAGGAAGGACCTGAACACTGGAGATAACTTCTCTGGAGACTGGAGCTCTGGAGTCCCATTGGTGGCTATCAGGTAGAGGGCCTGTATAAGACACAGACACACACTGAACATTACTGGCCACCAAGTGCAATGCCTGGACACACACACACGCATGGAACCCACCCTCCACCCCCCTCACATTCACACACACAAATCCATCCTCACCCTGAGTGGGTTCTCATTGAGGTAAGGGGGTTCTCCCTCCACCATCTCTATAGCCATGATGCCCAGGGACCAGATGTCCACCTTGGGTCCGTAGGCCTTCCTGGTCACCACCTCAGGAGCCATCCAGTAGGGAGTCCCCACCATGGTGCTCCTCTTACTCTGCTCTGGAGTGATCTGGGCACAGAACCCAAAGTCAGCTGGAGAGGGAGGGGAGAGAACAGACATGTTAGAGGGAAGGTCAACCCAGCAGTATAATGACAGGGGACAATGCAATAAGAT
>NW_027260940.1:0-20000 GCF_045791955.1 Oncorhynchus clarkii lewisi
TGAAACAAACACAAAGAAAAGAAGAAAGAGACAACTTTGACACTAGTCGTTTGATTGGCTGAAATAGGCCTCTGCTCTCTGATAGGCTGTGACAGAGTTAGAACGAGGTAGAACGAGGAGGAAGAGAAGTGAAACAGCAGTGTATTCCCATGGCCAGACTGAGTTATATAACACACACAACGCCTGGACTAAGATAACACTCACACTGCCAGACAAGGACAACTCCCTCACACACGCGCACACACACACACACACACACACACACAAACCAGCATAAACAAGCAGCAGTGTTAGCATTATATTATCAGTCTATAGGCTGAGCAGATGTGTCTTCCAAAGAGCACTCCCTCCCACCTCCTCTTGCAGCTGGCTGGCTGGCTCTGTGTGCATGTATGTGTGTGTGTGTGTGTGTGTGTGTGTGTGTGTGTGTGTGCGCGAGTGTGTGTGTGTGGGGCTGGGCTGTCAGGACCTCTGCTGTGGGTTTACTGCCTCCTGGCCTCCTGGCCCCCTGCCCAGCCACACACAGCTACTGCCACGTAGCAGCTAACGCTAAGGCCAGCCCAGGGAGAGAGAGAGACAATTTACAGCTACAGCGCCACTTCATTCCTGCATCAAAACATACAAAAGAACCACAAACTACTATCACACTGTCGTACGAACTAACTAGGTATGACCAGGCCCCCAGTGTCCGGTCAGGAGCGGGAAGTCACGAGTTCTTCTGGTCAGCTTCCACGTAGCAACCTAGCAGTGCCAAAAGTGCCGGTCTGCCCTAGAAAGCCTATGTAAATTACGATCGCCAGGACAGACAAACTCTTTTTTTACCCCGATGCCTGCTTTGGCCCCTAAAATGTGTTTATTATGACCAAGTTCAATCCCCACTGTGAATTATTTTAAAGTTCACTACCAATGGAGATACAGTTGAAGTCAGAAGTTTACATACACTTAGGTTGGAGTCATTAAAGCTAATTTTTCAGCCACTCCACAAATTTCTTGTTAACAAACTTTAGTTCTGGCTAGTCGGTTAGGACATCTACTTTGTGCATGACACAAGTCATTTTTCCAACAATTGTTTACAGACAGATTATTTCACTTATAATTCACTGTATCACAATTCCAGTGGGTCAGAAGTTTACATACACTAAGTTGACTGTGCCTTTAAACAGCTTGGAAAATTCCAGAAAATGATGTCATGGCTTTAGAAGCTTCTGTTAGGCTAATTGACATCATTTGAGTCAATTGGAGGTGTACCTGTGGATGTATTTCAAGGCCTACCTTCAAACTCAGTGCTTCTTTGCTTGAGATCATGGGAAAATCAGCCAAGACCTCCGAAAAAAAATTGTAGACCTCCACAACTCTGGTTCATCCTTGGGAACAATTTCCAAACGCCTGAAGGTACCACGTTCATCTGTACAAACAATTGTACGCAAGTATAAACACCATGGGACCACGCATCCGTCATACCGCTCAGGAAGGAGACACGTTCTGTCTCGTAGAGATGAACGTGTGAAAAGTGCAAATCAATCCCAGAAAAGGACCTTGTGAAGATGCTGGAGGAAACATGTACAAAGTATCTATATCCACAGTAAAACGAGTTCTATATCGACATAACATGAAAGGCCGCTAAGCAAGGAAGAAGCCACTGCTACAAAATGACATAAGAAGCCAGCCTATGGTTTGCAGCTGCACATGGGGTCCAAGACCATACTTTTTGGAGAAATGTCCTCTGGTCTGATGAAACAAAAATAGAACTGTTTGGCCATAATGACCATCGTTATGTTTGGAGGAAAAAGGGGGAGGCTTGCAAGCCGAAGAACACAAATTATGTGACTATATTGAAGCAGCATCTCAAGACATCAGACAGGAAATTAAAGCTTGGTTGCAAATGGGTCTTCCAAATGGACAATGACCCCAAGCATACTTCCAAAGTTGTAGCAAAATGGCTTAAGGACAACAAAGTCAAGGTATTGGAATGGCCATCACAAAGCCTTGACCTCAATCCTGTAGAAAATGTGGGCAGAACTGAAAAAGCGTGTGCAAGCAAGGAGGCCTACAAACCTGACTCAGTTACACCCGCTCTGTCAGGAGGAATGGACCACAATTCACCCAACTTATTGTAAGAAGCATGCGGAAGGCTACCCGAAACGTTTGACCCAAGTTGAACAATTTAAAGGCAAAGCTACCAAATACTAATACTTCAACTGTATATGGGTTCGACCAATCAGATCTCTTTTTCCCACAAATGCCTTCTGTTGATGTTTGCAGTCACACACCCTTGCCTTTTCATCCCCGTCCTCATCTTATCTTCCTCCTCCTCTAGCTCTTCATTCCTCTCCCAATCCCACAGCTCCAGAGCCAGAGGCTCAGCCAGAGCCATATGTAGCCCAAATTGAGGCATTGATCCTGGGGAGAGCTCTATGTGAGCCCCCCATACACCCTGGATCTCAGGAGCTCAGACAGACCTACTCTTACTGAGACCAGGGGTGAATATAAAACACACACAGGCCACAGGCTCATGTACACTCCATCATATGGAAATGCACCAAGTCCAAGTGCACATACACAACACAGCACCACAACACAGCACCACACCACAACACAGCAGACGGAACCTCAACATGATTTATTGACTGTTATTTGTAATGATGTGGGGTCAATGATCATAAGGGGTCTGACAAACAGTTAGGGTCAGGGGTTAAGGGTTGGGATTAGAGGTCAAGGTTAGCATGATGCCCCTCCCTCTTCGATGGCAAACAGGAAACAAAAACATTGCTCTGTTCACATCTCCCATCCTTCTTCCCTCCCCCTTTCCATCCTTGCATCCCGCCCTCCTCCTTACCCTCCCTCTTCCCCCCTCACCTCCAAAACAAAACCTTTCTTATCATCAGGGAGTGAAAGAGGAAGGGACAGAGAGTGAAAAGAAGAGAGAAAAATAGAAAGAGAGAGGGAGAGAAGGAGAGGGAGAGAGCAGGGGGAAGGGGGTTGGGGTGAATTTGTTCCTGCTAAATCATCCCACATGGTTGAACGTGCTTAGTTTAAGCAAACACTGCTACTTCCTCCTCATCAGAAGCAACACACACACAGACATGCAGACACAGACATGCAGACACAGACACCTTGACCTATGCAATGGCAGCTCAAGCCCTCAAATACAGACACACAAACACCATCCCCCACCAACACAACACACACATACTCAGCCCCTATCCTGGCATAGACATACACTGTACTCCAACACAGCTTCTCTCTCCACTCTACACTCTGAGGGTTAAAGGGGACGTTCACCCCAAAACACCTCTGGGCCCTTATTAACACTTGCCTGGCCATTTTTCATCAACCCAGGCCGTTTTTTAGGTCCAATGTTTACGTATTTAGATTTCTGTATTTTTACATAAAAATGCTACATTTCCCGAAATCACCTAAAATGCATAAAAACAATGTGTATTTATCGTTACATAAGCAGCGATTGATGACTCGACACTGATTTGCCAGATTAATGTATCTTTGATGTAACAGGTCTAACACAGCAACGACCTACTTGGTGCTGGCGCAAGGTTTTCTATATCGTCTGTCGTCTGGTTGATACTCTCCTTCCTGGTTGTAAGATGGATAATTACAGGAGGCAGAACGAAGGAGCGTCTCACTATTGGTCTTCGAGAAAGGAAGTCAGGACAACAGCTAGTAAACAAAGAAATGTTAGCTAGTAGTAGTGGCAGAGATGTTTCAAACTAACCCGCTGTTCTATCTGAGGTAGTAGTATTGGCACAGATGAACGAGGAAACCTATCTGGCCGAAATGAAGTGCAATAATGCCCCTGTCAGATCAGACAGATCACTCATTTCCTGCCTGAGTATGGTGTTGATACAGCACCTGAAGTCATTCACCAGATGCGGTTGTTAGTGTGCAGTGATCATTTTGTGGGACAAAGCTCCAGTCATTCAAGGTAAGTTAGCCACCTAACTAGCTAGCTAGCATCCTAACACCTGTTGCTAACGTTAGTCACTACAGGTCATTTAGGACCCTATTTGTTTGTAATTCGCAAGTTTGTTGTTTGGTACTCTAACGGTAATGTCATCCTGTCCTACTGACGGTTTGGTTTTTATTTGGCTTTGTGATGCAAACCCCTTTTCCAGAACGTTACTTACACAATACTGATAGCAATTCCCTTTTCCATAACGTTACTTACACAATACTGATAGCAATTCCCTTTTCCATAACGTTACTTACACAATACTGATAGCAATTCCCATTTCCAGAACGTTACTTACACAATACTGATAACAATTCCCTTTTCCAGAACGTTACTTACACAATACTGATAGCAATTCCCTTTTCCAGAACGTTACTTACTCAATACTGATAGCAATTCCCTTTTCCATAACGTTACTTACACAATACTGATAGCAATTCCCTTTTCCATAACGTTACTTACACAATACTGATAGCAATTCCCTTTTCCATAACGTTACTTACACAATACTGATAGCAATTCCCATTTCCAGAACGTTACTTACACAATACTGATAACAATTCCCTTTTCCAGAACGTTACTTACACAATACTGATAGCAATTCCCTTTTCCAGAACGTTACTTACTCAATACTGATAGCAATTCCCTTTTCCATAACGTTACTTACACAATACTGATAGCAATTCCCTTTTCCATAACGTTACTTACACAATACTGATAGCAATTCCCTTTTCCATAACGTTACTTACACAATACTGATAGCAATTCCCTTTTCCATAACGTTACTTACTCAATACTGATAACAATTCCGTTACTCCACACTAGGTAGACAATAGATGGTACCGTTACTCCACACTAGGTAGACAGTAGATGGTATCGTTACTCCACACACTAGGTAGACAGTAGATGGTACCGTTACTCCACACTAGGTAGACAGTAGATGGTATCGTTACTCCACACACTAGGTAGACAGTAGATGGTACCGTTACTCCACACACTAGGTAGACAGTAGATGGTACCGTTACTCCACACACTAGGTAGACAGTAGACCGTACCGTTACTCCACACTAGGTAGACAGTAGATGGTATCGTTACTCCACACTAGGTAGACAATAGATGGTACCGTTACTCCACACTAGGTAGACAGTAGACCGCACCGTTACTCCACACTAGGTAGACAGTAGATGGTATCGTTACTCCACACACTAGGTAGACAGTAGATGGTATCGTTACTCCACACTAGGTAGACAGTAGACTTTATCGTTACTCCACACACCAGGTATACAGTAGTCCGTACCGTTACTCCACACTAGGTAGACAGTAGACTGTACTGTTACTACACACTCTAGGTATACAGTAGACTGTACTGTTACTACACACTCTAGGTATACAGTAGACCGTACTGTTACTACACACTAGGTAGACAGTAAGTAGACTGTACTGTTACTACACACTCTAGGTATACAGTAGACTGTACTGTTACTACACACTAGGTAGACAGTAGACTGTACTGTTACTACACACTCTAGGTATACAGTAGACCGTACCGTTACTCCACACTAGGTAGACAGTAGATGGTACCATTACTCCACACTAGGTATACAGTAGACCGTACCGTTACTCCACACTAGGTAGACAGTAGATGGTACCATTACTCCACACTAGGTATACAGTAGACCGTACCGTTACTCCACACTAGGTAGACAGTAGACCGTACTGTTACTCCACACTAGGTAGACAGTAGACCGTACTGTTACTCCACACTAGGTAGACAGTAGACTGTACTGTTACTACACACTCTAGGTATACAGTAGACCGTACCGTTACTCCACACAAGGTAGACAGTAGATGGTACCATTACTCCACACTAGGTAGACAGTAGACTTTACCGTTACTCCACACACCAGGTATACAGTAGTCCGTACTGTTACTCCACACTAGGTAGACGGTAGACCGTACTGTTACTCCACACTAGGTAGACAGTAGATGGTACCGTTACTCCACACTAGGTAGACAGTAGATGGTACCGTTACTCCACACTAGGTAGACAATAGATGGTACCGTTACTCCACACACTAGGTAGACAGTAGATGGTACCGTTACTCCAAACTAGGTAGACAGTAGATGGTACCATTACTCCACACACTAGGTAGACAGTAGATGGTACCGTTACTCCACACTAGGTAGACAGTAGATGGTACCGTTACTCCACACTAGGTAGACAGTAGATGGTACCGTTACTCCACACACTAGGTAGACAGTAGATGGTATCGTTACTCCAAACTAGGTAGACAGTAGATGGTACCGTTACTCCACACTAGGTAGACAGTAGATGGTACCGTTACTCCACACTAGGTAGACAGTAGATGGTACCGTTACTCCACACTAGGTGGACAGTAGATGGTACCGTTACTCCACACTAGGTAGACAGTAGATGGTACCGTTACTCCACACACTAGGTAGACAGTAGATGGTATTCGATGGTATTCCGTCCACTCCTCCACACCACCTCTCCCACACAGCAGAGCACCGGCCACAGACGACTCAGACAATATCCAGGTAAACCCTTTCTGCCCCAGGTGCCCTCTGCTCCATCCTTCTGGATGTGTTTGGGTGGGTGCTGGAGCTTCTCTGTGCGTTGTCGATGTCAGTGTGTGAACACACAAATGAAGCTCTGAAGCAGAACCATTTCCCTAGAAGCTACTTGACTTCTACAGCCAAGCAGAGTGCAGACACCTCTAAACAAAATCTGTTTGTTTCCCTCAGGTTCAGTCTGAACGCCCATGTGAACACACAAATGAAGCTCTGAAGCGGAACCATTTCCCTAGAAGCTACCGCCAGGGAGCCAAGCAGAGTACTTTGTGGAGCAGCCGGACGTCCAGCAAGATGCACTACAGTCTAGTGAGAGAGGGGCTGGCTTTTGTGGATGTGGCAGAGACAAGCCGAGTTGGATAGAATTTTTATTTATTTATTTTACCTTTATTTAACAAGTCAGTTAAGAACAAATTCTTATTTTCAATGACGGCCTAGGAACTGCCTGTTCAGGGGCAGAACGACAGATCATGACCTTGTCAGCTCGGGGATTTGAACTTGCAACCTTCCGGTTACTAGTCCAACGCTCTAACCACTAGGCTACCCTGCCACCCCGATGATTGAAGAATATGAACAGCAGAAAGAACATTGCTTTTCATAAGTTTTATAATGACCATGGTGTCTGTTGACCTCGTTTGTAGAAGGCTTCCACATCCAAGACCAAGACATATTGTCCGCAGTCAGTCACCAGGTACAGTTGTCCCAGGGTCCAGGCTTTCGGAGGCCAGGCCAGTCAATATATCTCTGTTGCACACAAGTGGCTTAACAATATGTGTTGATCGAGAACAGCCTGCATGAGTCGATTGTGGAGATGGAAACAGGACTTCTTCCACCTGTTACTGTCGCTACACCACTGTCCATGGTAGCTTGCTTACGAACAGAGCATAACTAATGTAACTAATGGGGTGGCAGGTAGCCTAGTGGTTAGAGTGTTGGACTAGTAACCAAAAGGTTGCAAGATTGAATCCCTGAGTTGACAAGGTAAAAATCTGTCGTTCTTCCCCTGAACAGGCAGTTATCCCACTGTTCCTAGGCCGTCATTGTAAATAAGAATTTGTTCTTAACTGACTTGCCAAGTTAAATAAAGGGATTTTTTTTATATATAATGCTGAGTGACAGTAATTGTTGTGTTTTATAAACTGGGTGGTTCGAGCCCTGAATTGGCTGAAAGCCGTTGTATATCAGACCGTATATCACAGGTACTTCTCTAATTACGTTAGTAACCAGTTTATAATAGCAATAAAGCACCTCAGGGGTTTGTGGTATATGGCCAATATACCACGGCTAAGGGCTGTATCCAGGCACTCCGCGTTGCATCGTGCTTAGGAACAGCCATTAGCCGTAGTATATTGGCCATATACCACAACCCCACGTTCCTTATTGCTTAATTATATGTTTTACAATGTCTTTATAGTTTATTATGCGTTTAAAGTCTTTATTTTAAAAACTTGGAATACAATGTTATTTCTTTAAAACATTTATTTGTATACTATGTCGTGAGCCTCCTCTAAATCCAACGTAGCTTGGGGTCAGCGTTAGGGACAGCGTTGGGGTCAGGGTATTTAGATGGAATTGCCGCGACCACACAGGCTGGGAGTCCCCGGCGTTGGCCTCGACCGAGACGTTCTCCCCTCAGCATCCACTCCAAAGTGATCCCGTAGGAAACCAGTCTGTATTGTCAAAACTAAAATAACTATATCACAATGTGATATACAACAATCAAAAGAACAAATCAGTCTAGGCCTATACAACATCAAACATAACAATGGGCTCAGGGAACATTGGGCCTGTTCATTTCAAAGCCGTATTGATGATGGCACAAAATGATTGACCGCTCTCTTGCCTTATAGACTTGAAGACTGTATGGCCAAGTCATTGTTGAAAAGGTGAGGCTGTTTGTCTTCCTCTTTAGTATGTGGGTTTACAGGCTAATCAAGATATCAGTGGTGTAATAGCTAGACTGGCAATTGCAGCAAAAAAAATAACCTGTGGTGGAAAAATTGTCATACCCGAGTAAGAGTAAAGATGTCTTAATAGAAAATGACTCAAGTAAAAGTCACCCAGTAAAATACTACTTCAGTAAAAGTCTAAAAGTATTTGGTTTCATTTACTTTGAAGTATCAAAAGTAAATGTAATTGCTAATATATACTTAGGTATCAAAAGTAAAAATAGAAATCATTTCAAATCCCTTATATTAAGCAACCCAGATGGCACCATTTTCATGCACACCTCTCAGACATCATTTACAGACAACGCATGTGTGTTTAGTGAGTCCGCCAGATCAGAGGCGGTAGGGATGACCAGGGACATTCTATTGATAAGTGTGTGAACTGGACCATTTTCCTGTCCAGCTAAGCATTCAAAATGTAACGAGTACTTTTGGGTGTCAGGGAAAATGTATGGAGTAGAAAGTACATTATTTTCTTTAGGAATGTAGTGAAGTAAAAGTAAAAGTAAAAGTTGTCCAAAATATAAATAGTAAAGTTCAGATACCCCTTAAGTATAAACTACTTAAGTAGTACTTCAAAGTATTTTTTACTTAAGTACTTTACACCACTGCATTTTGTTCACTAACACTATTGACTTTATACATCTTACAGTGTTTGGTAATATACAATATTGATCATTTAGACCATATTGTGAAGTACGCATCCCATATATTCTATTCACGTGGCGCATCCACTCGTTTTAGACACAGTGGACCGAGTTGATCTAACTTCAAGGGGAGACTACAGTAGACAGTTACAGTTACATTATAGAGTGTAGGCAGGTTACTAGAAAATACAGTTGGGTATCATTAGCTGGCTATTCATTTGCATCTTAGAGAGGAATCATAAAACATATCCCAATTTCCAAAACACTTACACTTTTAGAGAGCTTCCTATTTGGGCTGTCAGGTGTGGCAAGTGCTTCCAGTTGATCCAGGGCATTCTGAAAAACGTCTCCAGAACCCCAGGGTTGATGTTTAAACACACACACACACACAGGTCCTGTTCTCCGTCGGTCGGATGCTCGACCTCCTCCATGATGTCAATCAGACCCGGGGGGTAGAATTAGCTTCTAAACTACATCCAAATACTCAAAGCGATGGACCTACAAACTGTCTGGGGTGGTGACAAATGGTCAGGCAGGCATTATAAAGGTCCCGGAAGTGTTTCTGGGTGAACTTCCCCTTTAAGGCCTTAAAGCACAAACTGGATGATTTTAGCCGTTTTCAACGTTGTGGGCTAATTCTCTGGTCGCAGACGACGGTCAGATGTCTCGGCTCGTTCAGTGAGACAGGGTTCCACGTCTGCTGATTGAGCACCGCTGTGTGCGGTCCTAGGCTCCGTCAGAAACGTTGAGTCTTTATCGTGTAGTGTGGCTGGTGTTACGAGCCGATCCCGGTGACCGACCAATAGGAACATGCCCGGCATTAAGTGTGTACACGACAATATGATTCTTGTGAATAGTCAGATGAATATAATAGTTTGATTGAAACGTTAACATGCTTTTCAAGAAGAACAATTTCCTTAATAATCTTGTTTAGACTACATATCATCTAACCTAACGGGATTTTGATAAATTCACTAAATAAACCTTGTACCACAGCAGCCATGTTATTTTTGGGAAGTTCGGACATATAAAGTCTATATGTGAAAATGATTTCTGGACGTATACCTTAAGTTTTTTCCGAACAAGCGAGGAAAAAGCAAACGACAGAATGTGACAACAGAACTGAAGCAAATTGTACAATCTAACCAGGCTGATATCAACATTTTAATTTAGCAACGTCACACAGTGTGACATTTAGTCATTGTAAAAGACTGAATCCTGAATCAGGGAGGGAGGGAGGAGGGAGAGAGTGAAAGAGTGAAAGAGTGAGAGAGAGTGAGAGAGTGAGAGAGTGAGAGAGTGAGAGAGTGAGAGAGTGAGAGAGTGAGAGAGTGAGAGAGTGAGAGAGTGAGAGAGTGAGAGAGAGAGAGAGTGAGAGAGCAAGAGTGAGAGAGAGTGAAAGAGTGAGAGAGAGAGAGAGAGAGAGAGAGAGAGAGAGAGAGAGAGAGAGTGAGAGAGAGACTGGAGAGAGAGAGAGAGACTGGAGAGAGAGAGAGTGAGAGTGAGAGAGCGAGACAGAGATCACAGTGGAAAAGTATACATTCCTCTCAGGATACACATTCCACTGTGTGTTGGAATGTATCCTCAGAATGCCTGGTCTCCCTTAGTGTGGGTGTGTGAGTGGGCATGTATGTGAGACAAAGGAAGGGCCGAGAGTTTATCCGTTAGAATAATATGGAATTAATCCCAACGAGTGGAGAGGACACTGCAGTGAAGTGGGAATGGAACTGGCACGCTACACACCTATGTATGGGCTACACATACAAATCCTGAGGCCTGATTGAGGAGGAGGAATTTAACCTTGTGACCCCAGGCTGGGGGAGGTGTGTGTGGGTGTGTGATGATTTGTGGGGGGTCTTGCTTGGGGGCAAGGAGGGGCGAAGAAAAGGGGGAAGAGAGAGGAGAGGTAGAAATGACAAAGGTATGTAAGTAGAGGAGGGGGGGTGTGGCATGGCCTGGTTGATGCTAATGTTTTTACAATGATGTATTCAGTTATTGCAGCAATTTAGCAACAATTTCTATTTCCTTTTGAAGAAGATTCAACAGTATACTGACACACACAAACACACACATACACATCCGTGAAACACACACCTGCATAAAACATCCATTAAGAGCAGATGGAACTTTCCATAGCCATGCTAACACGCCTAGCATGCTAATGCAGGCACGAAAATGTGAGTTATGTCACAGATGTGTGTGTGTGTGTACTAACGTAGGCATGCTCACTCACTAAGACCAACGAGACAAACACACGTTTACCTTCCGCTGTTGGCGGCTAGGCTAGGAGAAGATAATGTTGCTTGCCATGAGTGACATATTAATAACGGAGCTACGCTAGGGAAAGCTAACACTGTCAGCAATGAAAATCACAACAATAATGCAGGAGGATGTTAGCTGCAATGCTAGGAGAAGCTAACACTGCTAGCTAGTCCGACCGTCTACAGTGCCACCCATAGGATACGGTAGAGTTCTCTTCATGGAGAGACATAGAGCCCTGCATCCCCAAGGTGGGCACAGGGGACAAGAGAAAGAGGGAGGAAAGGAGAGGGGGAGAGAGAGGGTTGGAAAACTTATTTTATCTCTGTCTAAATCAACTGTCAACAATGCAGGAAATCACCAAGAGGAGAAAAGGGGAGAATGGGAGGGGAAATAGGAGAGAGGTGGGGAGGTGAAAAGAGAGAGGGAGAAAGAGAAAGAGAAGGAGAAAGAGGAGGGTAAATATTACAGGTCTGTGCCAAGTAAACATAAGGCGCTGGGATCCTTCAACAACGATCCAGCCTTCAGAGAGAGAGAGAGTGTGTGTGTGTGTGTGTGTGTGTGTGTGTGTGTGTGTGTGTGTGTGTGTAATGAAGGAAGATAAAGAGAAGGCCTCTGTCTGTGAATCAGATGGAACCTTTCTGTGACTGCTCTGTTGCTCGGTCAAGGGGGACAAAATAGGGAGGAGAACCACTCAGCACAGTGGCAGCCAGTGGAGATAAACTTTTCACGAATACACACACAAGGCTGGGACATCATTGGCTATCAGCTTGGTCTGGGGTTCTGAGAATGTCAAGACAATTATCCGTCAACACAGACACTGAACCTAACACACTCTCTCTGAACACACACACACACTCCTGACACAAAGTCGGCTGGGCGGTACACCGTAGTTTACTATACCGATATTGATGCACAGACCGGTTTGGGTTTTTACTTTACCTTCTATGACGGTATTTGAATGTTGGGTTTGTTAAATGTGATACGCCGTGTGTTATGTCCATTTCTATAGTTTACTCCTCTACTTGAGTCATCCCTCTCCGCTCTCTCTCGCTCTCCATGCCGCTTTCCACACAGAGTCCCACCCCGTCACTCAAGGAGAGCATTTGTTGTTGCTTGACCACGAGACACTTTCATTCAGTCTGCATGGTCAATGCAGCACATGCAACAATGTTGATGACAACGATGTGGTTTCCACTTTGATCTTATTAATATAAATCCACAAGTGTTCTATAATTACAATATTAGTTTGTGTTTCTTACATCTGCAAACAGCTAGTTAGTATTTTCTTAGCAAGTTAAGCTACATCGTGTTAGCCAATAATGCTAATCTCTAGTTGGCTAACTACCTGGCTAACTGCTAGTTAGTATTTTCTTAGCAAGTTAAGCTACATCGTGTTAGCCACGAATGCTAATCTCTAGTTAGCTGGCTAACAAGCTAATAAAAGTACTGAGTTCACCCGTGTTTTAATCTAATCGCAATTGAAAACATTTGGTTAAAAATAAGGCCTAGTATTTTTGCCCATATTGTGGCAGTGTGGAAATTATCTCAAATGAGTGCAGGAAATGCAGAAATTGATGGAAATGCAGGATATTTTAGGTTGAAGTTTAATTAAACAGTATAAAACAATCCAAATGGAGAAAGACCCACTGAAATAATTTAGAGGGTCCTAGGGTCACGCACTACTCATAAAGCAAATGTAGAACTTTTATTCATCAAAAACATAAAATACCGTCAAATACTGTCATACAGTCAAAATTTTGAAAAATACAATGACATGATATTTTGGCCATATCGCCTAGCACTACTTAGGTAAGTAAACCTTTAAAATGCCACTTTAACCAAAAGGTACATTTATTTAACTTAAATAAATGAAAGTCATATTTCACCAGCTGGTTACTCCCTGGTGGTTATCGTGTGTGTGTGTGTGTGTGTGTGTGTGTGTGTGTGTAAAATTAATTTAAGATTTGTAGAAAAATGTGTCATTCTTCCACTGAATAAATACATCCAATTCAGACTTTGACACTGTTCAGTCTGTTTCAGGAAGTACCCATACGTTGCATCTCTAGGTTCCAGACCTTTCTGAGGACATCTCTCTCCTGTCCATTCCAGATGCTAACCACATGACCTCAGTGGAAAAGAATGCTTCTCCCAGCGTGACCAATGAGAAGTCTCAGCCACAGGAAGCTGCTGCCAGCTGACCAGACCAGACCGCCCACACGGTCCTATGGTGGCCTGCAAGGCTCAGACAGAGACAGGCCTAAAGACTGTAGTCGTTGCCCCCCCCCCCCCCCTTCTCCAACACACACACCTGTAGCCAGTTTAGGAACAAAAACCCCTACCCAGCCATGCTAGCGCCAAAACACCTCCAGGTCAGTCACCTTCTAGTTATGATGGCAATAGGAAAGTTACAGTTTTGTTTTGTTATTGTTACTGATGTTATGCTAGTCTGGATTCCTATAATGTTACTGATGTTATTCTAATGTGGAATCCTATAATGTTACTGTTGTTATTGTTATGTTATCGTAATGATGTTCCTTATAACCAACACCTCATGGGAGGATAGACTGCTGCTGAAATCTGCACACACACACACAGATAGAGCAGTTGATACAACACCTGACAACCATATGTCAATACCTCGAAATGATTAAATCATTATAATTATATAGCCGACAAAGGCAGGCTACATATTAGGATATTATGGGCCACAAACACAGGAGCTCTTCCAAAGATGTAAAACTCCTCAGAACTTAATCTACAAGTGTAGAAGTCAGATTCACTGCAAATCACAGACACTGATTTTTCCCGAGAAAGAGTCTGAGACGTCCTTAATCCAGGATAAAAGCACACTAACAGCACACAGAAGGCCACATCAGCCTTACAGCAAAGGAATGTCATCTGACGTCATCTATTTGGGATCGGATTTCTCATATTTTCTGTGCGTGTTTGTTACTCATGCTATTTTTCTTCCATTTACCCTCTAGATCCAGCGTTCGCAACTCGACGAAATAGCAGTATTATCAGAACGACTTAACAACGTTATACCGGCTATGTAACGGTGACACAACACCCCAGGGATAATGACAAGCATATCCCATAATAGCCTAAAATGAAGTTAGCTTGTAGCCTACTTAAAACTAAGTTTCCTTTCAACTAAGGGTATCAACTCATCGGCTAAATAATAAAGTGATGCATCGATTTCAAAAAGTCTGACAACAATAGGCCTGTCGTTCGGAAACAAAATCATTAAGCGCATGAAGTAACTGTATTGGACTTCCACGTCTGCAGAGAGAGAGGGGGGGGGGGCAGAGAGAGAGAGAAGGAGAGAGAGAACAGACAGGCAGGCTTACTGGAATGCCAGGCTATGCTGGAGTTGAGAGACCTCTCTCCTCTTCGGACACAGTATCCTCTCTTCAATCCGCTACAAACTACACAGTCTATGAAAAGTGCGTTGTGATCGTATGCAATAACAATTCACCATCGGTAAAATCATTCATGCAATAAAGAGCTACATTGTGTTCCACCGTTCACACTATTTCATAACCCCTGCCAAATCGTCACATCAGCATCTTGCAATCCAAGTAAAACAAATTATTGAAGTAAAACAGACATACTTCACTTTGATAAATTAAAACAGTGTTTTTAAACAGAGACAGCTGGGCCTGTAGATTGTTATGTAAAGAACAGTGGAGAAAAATAGAGAAAAGTGTAGATAAAGAGCGTTTTAGCCTGTTGCGCACTCACTCCTTCAACGTCAGTCTCTGCGAAGACGAAAAAAAAAAAATCGCAAAAAAGCAGAAATGGCCCACAACGCAAACAAAATCCTCCAAACAACATCACATTCCCAAATAACTGCGGTATAAAAACCAAAACTTTAATGGCAACGTTTTTTTTTTTTTACTTTCCACGCAGTTTCGGACAAAAAGTTTTAAAAAATCCCTAAAAGTTTCGATTCCCCCCCCCCCAGCAAGTTTTCCCTTTTCCTCTCCTCTCGCCAGCTCACGGAGACAGTCTGCCGGCGTCACAGCTCCATAAGCAAGCACTCACACAATCCCCATAAACTTCTTAACTCCCAGTTTAAGACGATGTCCTATTCTAATAAATCGTTTTAACATGCAACAGAACAACATAAAAGTGTAGAATAGAACTCACCTCACTGCAATAAAATAATCTTGAAACAGACGTTCGCTGCTGTGTGTTATTTTTTCTCCAGGGCTGGTTGTTGGATCCCCCTGCATAGACTCTGCCCGCGCAGCGCGCTCTCTGGGACAATCCAAGCTGTCAATCAAAACCCTGCGGCGGCACATGGAGGCTAAAGCCCGCCCATTTCTACCGTAATACCTTCTATACCACGCATACCCACTTCTACTGTAGCACGGGGCTGTGTGTTTCTGAGAGTAGGGCCTAGATTCAACCCGTGATGCTGCAGATCCACTGTTTAGCGCGATTGAAATGTAAAGGCAATGTTCATATACTGCATTCATGGTAAAACGCTGCATATATCGGCTCAATCGGAAATTACTTTTTAATTTCAATCATTGTTGAATCAAGGCCTAGAGCTAGACTTACTTCTGCCCCCAGCCAAGGCCTGGGATTTAGTGTTGCAGGGAGTAGTGCTCTGGCCTCTGCACCACCTGATCCATGGATCTAGCCCCATTCAGCTCAATCTCTCTCTCAAAATCAACCTGTCAAATTGGTGGCAGAGGTGAGACGGGCTTTGTAGGAGCATACCTGTTGGCATGTGGGGCTCGTCTGAATGCAGGGCAGGAGCAAAAGCCTGCAGCGGTCTCCAGTGAGATGATTATGTAACAGGCCCAATGTGGGTAATCCTGCATGAGGGTTGGCCAGGGTTTAGAAATAAAGAGGACATGAAACCTTTGTATTACATAGAACGTCTGTTGTACTGCACATGACTCATCTATTGTACGGATGATGAATGTGTTATTGTACACCTGCCCAGGGACTGCATGGGGACCGAAATGACCTGTTTGTTTTCTGGTACAATGCATCAGATTCAGCCTCTGAGTTTATGTTTTCATTGTGCATGGTCTCAAATAGACATAACAATAAAAGTATATTGTTTGTAGCCCTGTGCCATAACTCAACAGAAGAACATTATACATCACAGCTTTGAACGTAAGCTGCAGTCTTGGCAATTTATGTTAGAAAACATTCCAATGCAAGTCATTAGTGAAAATAAAAATGTCTGAGAGATAAATCCTGTTAATTTATCTCTAGTAGCCTATTTAAACTCTGTAAACCTACATACCTGGTGCTCACCCTCAGGCAGTTTGAAGAGTTACAAAGATCAAAATTCCATTCATACTATTTCGACTATTTGGGGTAGATAAAATGACATAAGGCACGTTGACATTGAACAAAGGTCACTGCTTGCATTGAATAAATATTGTTGCATTCCTCTCACACTCCGCCGGTTGCAGTGCAGACTGAATTCGGGTTTATCTTGGGGGGTGTTTGCATGTTTGTTTGCCACTCTCCCTCTCCCTCCCTCACCCCCTCTCTCTCGCTCTAATCATGTACCCCCTGTCCCTGTAACTCTTTGATGGGTGGAAAGCATTGACATATGACATCGTAGAAGACGTATTAAGAGCTGTGTGTGCAGAGATACCCCCTCCTATCGATCTGGCGCTGGAACTGTGGGAGTTCAAAGTAGTCATCCGTACCCTGACAAGAACAGACAAGCCCTCTCTCTCTTTCTTTCTCTCTGTCAGAGCAGCTGGTCAGGATATCACACCCTTATGCCTGAACTATTTCTAGTGTGTACGTGTGCGTACTTGTGTATCCGTGTGTGTACGTGTGCGGATGCATGGGTATGTATGTTTGCATGTGAGTGGGACATCTGCTTATGAATGGGACCACTTGTAGTGAATCAGAGGCTGAAATAGTGAACTGAACTGGGTGTCTTTTGGGATCGATCTGAGAGTGGTCTGTAGTATGTCCACATTCAGAGTGTGTTTCTTGCACTAAATCTGGAGTGGCACACTAATCCATATAGGATTGGCCTAAAGCAGTGCACTAGTACATAGAAGGGCATTACAGACACACATTCAATCTGTTCTAGTATGTCTAGATCTGTCCTGGCCACATTGCTCTTCATTCCATGAGTTCCTGCCCAGAGTTCTAACCTCATGTCGTCATGCCGCCCCCACATATTAGATAATGGGAAATCGCCGGTGTGTGTGTGTGAGTGTGTCAGGTCCATATTTGAGAAGAGGCATTTGTTTCACAGTTGTTTCCCTGAATTGCCAAGCAGGCTTATCTCATCTCCCTCTCTCTCTCCATCTCCCTCTCTCACTCTCTCTCCATCTCCCTCTCTCTATCTCCCTCTCTTTCTCTCCCTCTCTCTCTCTCCCCATCTCCATCTCCATCTCTCTCTCCCCATCTCCCTCTCTTTCTCTCCCTCCATCTCCATCTCCCTCTCTCCCCATCTCCCTCTCTCTTTCTCTCCATCTCCCTCTCTTTCTCTGCATCTCCCTCTCCATCTCCCTCTCTCCATCTCACTCTCTCTTTCTCTCCATCTCCCTCTCTCTCTCTCCCCATCTCCATCTCTCCCCATCTCCCTCTCTTTCTCTCCCTCCATCTCCCTCTCTCTCCATCTCCCTCTCTCTCCCCATCTCCCTCTCTCCATCTCCCTCTCTTTCTCTGCATCTCCCTCTCTCTTTCTCTCCATCTCCCTCCCTCTTTCTCTCCATCTCCCTCTCTCTTTCTCTCCATCTCCCTCTCTCCATCTCCCTCTCTCTTTCTCCATCTCCCTCTCTCCATCTCCCTCTCTCTTTCTCTCCATCTCCCTCTCTCTCCATCTCTCTACCTTCATTTGGGTAAATGTTAGTGTCACAGTGGAGTCGATTCCAAAGCATCTATTTGGCTGTGTATGTGTGTGTGTGTGTGTGTGTGTTCATCAAAGGGAGAATGGAACCCTATTCTGACATCATGGTTGATGACATCACTGCGGACTGGGTGTTGGTTGGCGGTCTGGAATGTGTGTGTCTAAGGGGGAGGGGCTTTAAAGTCAAGGCTGGGATCTCATTGGCTATTGGTTTCATCTGGGATCTGTGAATTTCAAGACATTCATCATTCAACACACACACACATGCACAGACACGTGGGAGAGGAGAAACATAACATTACTGTGTAGTTACTACTGTGAGCCACAGGGGTGAACCACAGGAGAGGGACATTCTGAGACTAAAGAGGCCATCGTATTAACTATGTACTATGACTAAGCATGCTACATACTATTTAGAACGCACTGTTTGGTCAAATCTATCTATACAAAATTGCACCAAAAAACAAAACATGAAAATCTTTGTTCAACGCACTATTGTGTTGTATCCGCCATTAATTTTCTCTCTCCAACCTTAAATCCACTTTATTTGAATTCACTTTTAAAAGAAAACAAAGGAAAGATAGAAAGAAGGAAGCCATGCGAACACAAGAACATCTACTGAAGCCTCATCAACCTGGAAGTAAAACATCAGATGAAAGGGGGAAAAAATCGAAGTAAAACAGACATACATTTCAAAGTAAAAGTTGTTTAAAACAGACATACATTTCAAAGTAAAAGTCCTCATTGCGGCAGAAGTGTCTCCGGTCGGAGGCAGTTCCACCATGGCTTCTCACCCTGCCCCCTGCACCTAGTACAGAGCAGATGTGTGTGTGTTCCCAGGGCAGTCAGCAAAAAAGCAGATTGTTTGCATAGAGTCAGACACAGCAGTGTCTCATAAACGTGTGTGTGTCTCTACAGCAGCACGAGTCTCTCTAAAGGGAGGAGCTACCAGTGTGTCCAATCCAGTCACAGCAAGATGCTCCTTATTACCCAATCAGATTATCAAACTGATTGATAGGTGATTGACAAACTGATTGACAGTCAATTGTCTGGTGGGCGTGTCCCTTTATGACCTCCGACCAATCATCCTTGTGCATTTGGGTCACACGCCACATAACTGAACCCCGTCGAGCCACACAGCAACACAAAGCATCAGATACATCATCTGTACACAATGGCAACCTTATGTAGAGTTAAATACACATTTACAATGGATATATAGGGACAGATTGTTGCTATTAAAGAAACACACACACACACACAAACACACACACACGCACAAATACACACACACACACACACATGAACACAGCTTTAAAACACCACCAGCATTCACCAGTGACAAACTAAAGAATACATGATGCTGAAGAGGATAATGACAGGATGGCAGTTAGATAGGCCCACTGTTTTCATCTTTAACATCATGCTACTTGAACATCCCCTTTGGTGACACATGAAAACGCCTGTTAGCTTTACAGCTCTGTTCCACGTGTCGACAGCGCGCCTTGTGGCTAGCAAGTGTGTGTGTGTGTGTGTGTCACTTCTGCCCATTTTGGCAGATTCCATTCCTGTCCATTTTGGTTTATACAGTAACATCTCTACCAGAGAGATAGTTAGTTCATAGTTAGTTTGTTACAGCTCAGTCTATGTACACTGTGGTTGATTCTGGTCAAATCTAGAATAGCACTCTACTCCCTAGAAGTTATAGTGCACTATATGAGGAATAGACTGCCATT
>NW_027260940.1:25000-27500 GCF_045791955.1 Oncorhynchus clarkii lewisi
CACACACAAGTTAGTACACACACACCCTCACTGTCTATGTCCTACAACACACACAAGTTAGTACACACACACCCTCACTGTCTATGTTCTACAACACATACACACACACACACCCTCACTGTCTATGTTCTACAACACATACACACACACCCTCACTGTCTATGTTCTACAACACATACACACACACCCTCACTGTCTATGTTCTACAACACATACACACACACACACCCTCACTGTCTATGTCCTACAACACATACACACACACACACCCTCACTGTCTATGTTCTACAACACATACACACACACACACCCTCACTGTCTATGTTCTACAACACATACACACACACACACACACACCCTCACTGTCTATGTTCTACAACACATACACACACACACACCCTCACTGTCTATGTTCTACAACACATACACACACACACACCCTCACTGTCTATGTCCTACAACACATACACAAGTTAGTACACACACACCCTCACTGTCTATGTTCTACAACACATACACACACACACACCCTCACTGTCTATGTTCTACAACACATACACACACACACACCCTCACTGTTTATGTTCTACAACACATACACACACACACACCCTCACTGTCTATGTTCTACAACACATACACACACACACACACTCACTGTCTATGTTCTACAACACATACACACACACACACCCTCACTGTCTATGTTCTACAACACATACACACACACACACCCTCACTGTCTATGTCCTACAACACATACACAAGTTAGTACACACACACCCTCACTGTCTATGTTCTACAACACATACACACACACACACCCTCACTGTCTATGTTCTACAACACATACACACACACACACCCTCACTGTCTATGTTCTACAACACATACACACACACACACCCTCACTGTCTATGTCCTACAACACATACACAAGTTAGTACACACACACCCTCACTGTCTATGTTCTACAACACATACACACACACACACCCTCACTGTCTATGTCCTACAACACATACACACACACCCTCACTGTCTATGTCCTACAACACATACACACACACCCTCACTGTCTATGTCCTACAACACATACACACACACCCTCACTGTCTATGTTCTACAACACATACACACACACCCTCACTGTCTATGTTCTACAAAACACACACACACACACACCCTCACTGTCTATGTTCTACAACACATACACACACACACACCCTCACTGTCTATGTCCTACAACACATACACACACACCCTCACTGTCTATGTTCTACAACATATACACACACACACACAAACGTTAGTACACACACCCTCACTGTCCTACAACACATACACACACACAAACGTTAGTACACACACACCCTCACTGTCTATGTCCTACAACACACACACAGACAAATGTTAGTACACACACACCCTCACTATCCTACAACACACACACACACACACACACACACACACACACACACACACACACACACACACACACACACACACACACACACACACACTCTCCTACAACACACACACACACACACACACACACACACACACACACACACTCACACCCACACACACACACACTCACTGTCCTACAACACACACACACACACACACACACACGTTAGTACACACACACCCTCACTGTCCTACAACACACACACACGGTCCTACCTTCTGCAAAGCGAAGGGGTCTCTCTGCTCGTGGTCCAGGTATTTCTCCAGGTTGAAGAACGTGTCGAAGAATATATGAGCCATCCTACACCTCTTCAGATCAGACAGGGTTATCTTACCTACAACACACACACACACACACACACACACACACACACACACACACACACACACACACACACACACACACACACACACACACACACACACACACACACACACACACACACACACACACACACACACACACACACACAATATGATGTTTATCTACTACTGTACTGCACACAGTAGAGTATAATGTATAAAGAGAGGATAAATTGGAAGAGAAAGAAGATACACACACACCTTGGCTTTCAGGTTTGACAAGGTCTAGCATCTGACAGAGCAGGTCTGTGAAGGGTAGGGGTTCAATGCCCATCCCCTCCATCCTACTACACTGCTCCTCATAGAAGTACTCCAACTCAAACATAGACAACACACCGTCCCCATCTGTGTCCATACACCTGAACCAGTACTCTATACTGGGGGGGTAGAGAAACAGAGAGACAGACAGAGAGAGCGAGAGAGAGGGACAGAGAGATAGAGACAGACAGAGAGAGAGAGAGGGACAGAGAGATAGAGAGACAGACAGAGAGAGCGAGAGAGAGAGAGAGAGGGACAGAGAGATAGAGAGACAGACAGAGAGAGAGGAAGGTTAGATCACACACACAAATGCACATCTGTGCACACACGAATGCACGCACGTTGCATTCACACACTCTCTCCTGCTCACACACACACTCTGCTGTGCTACCTGGTAGGGTTTTTCTTG